>NC_048218.1:79644341-79728628 GCF_002007445.2 Ailuropoda melanoleuca
CGGAGGCTGAGCCAGCAACGCCCGCCCGGGGCCCGCCGCACTCTGCGCTCGGCCGCCCAGGCGGCAGGGACGGGACGGGACGGGTACGGGCGCGGGCTCTGCGGGCCGGGAACGGAGTCCGGGCCCGACCCCGAGCCCGAGCCGCAGCGGGAGGCCGGAGGGCTGTAGGCAGAGATGGCGGCCGCGGGGGCCGCGGCGGCGGCGGAAGGGATGGAGCCGCGGGCGCTGCAGTACGAGCAGACCCTGGTAAGCCGAGACGAGCCCTCAGGAATCACACTCCGGGACCGCTGCTCCGAGTTACCCTTGGCAGCGCGAGGCCCGGGGGCCTACCCCAAGCCCGCCCTAGCCTTCTGAGCTGGGGAAACTGAGGCTTGAGGGCCTGAGAGGCCGGAGGGCTAAAGGGTTGTTAAGCTGCATGCAGCTGAGGGGGGGGGGTTGCACAGGACAAGGACATCAGGTGCTTATCCCAGGTGTCCTTCCCTTTACCTCCCCTACATATACACTTTTTCTTTGCTCCTTCCCCTCACCACCTGGGCTGAGGTCTCAGCACCCCACTACCCCTCCCCAGCACCACTCACACCCTTGAACTTTCTCACTCTTCTCTCCCATTTCCACCATCCTAGACATTCCCTCTGTCCCCACGAAGTGCATGGCACTATGCTGGAAGTAGAAACAAGAGTGTGTAGAAAGATGTTCAGACCCAAACCCAGACCCAGCCCTTTACCCCTGGGGCCGGGGGCTGGGCGGGGGGCTGCTGGCAACCCAACATTGGCAGGAACCCCTCGGGATTCTCTGAGGGAAGAGGTGGCCTGCCACCCTGGGGTACAGGAGCTATAGGGAGGATGCGTCAAGCAGGAATGGGTGTGGGAATTGGGACCTTTGTCCATGCTGACTCTGGGTATCCAGCCCCCACCCACCTCAGGGGTGTCCCTTGACCTCATTAGGAGCAGGGGTCCTGGGGCTGTGAGCTGACTCATGGCCACCATTGTAACTTAGTGTTTGAGAAGCCTTTTGCCCCTTCTTGTGTCACTGGGCAGAGGACCCAAACTCTAGGGAAGGGAGTGGGTCCTGTGGCTCCTTTTTACCAGCTTGGGTTGGAATTTGCCCAGGAAGGAGGCAGGGAGGGAACATCTCCAGGAGGAGGGGTCCTGGGCTGTAGCTGGGGTTGGGAGGTGCCCGTTATAAGAGAAAGACTGGATGAAACAGGATGACTGGGAGAGGTGGCAAGGGCGGGGGTGGAGCAAGGGGAGAGGGGCAAGCCTTCGCCTAGTGGGGGAGGTGTCTGTCAATCTGCACTGGCTGAGAATGGGGCTTTGGTCAAGGAAGCCAGGCGCCTGACCTCAGAAATGGTGTCCATCTGTGGCAGTAGCCACATCTCCACCTCCTCCTCCTGGCCTCTATCTCTGGAATGAATCCTCAGGGTCATGCTCTCTCCCGAACACTCTCTGCTCCAGCCTCTCCCCCTTGTCCTTCCAATCCCTTTGTCTTTCTCTCACACACTCACCTCCCCCTCCCGCGCTGTGTCCGCCTCTTCGTACTCTACTTTCTTTCTCTCTTTTCCTCCTTCCTTCTTCCCCTCTCCTCTCCTCCTTTCTCTTCTCTGTCCCTTCCTCTGGCCTCTCTTTTCCCCCTTTCTCCTCTCTCTGGCTCCCTCTCCTCCCTTTCGTCCCTCTCTATCACTCTCTCTCTCTGTCTCTATCTTTCCCTCCCTCCACCCCCCCCACCAACCCCAGCCCCAACAGGAGCCCTTTGGGTCCCGAAGCTCTGGGTGGCAGCCGGAATCTACTCCTCCCCACCCCCCAACACACGCCCAGCTTGGCAGGTCTAGCCAAGGCCCCAGAGACTCTCCCGTCCCAGCACCCCAACATCCCCAGCCACAGCCCGGCCATCAGCTTCTGCCAGCCCGCAACCCACCTCTGGACTCAGGGCAGTTCCAGAGTGGGGCTGAGGCCACCAAGCACTCTCCACCCACCCGGAGACTTTCCACTTCCAGCTAGGCTGGCAGGCTGGTGGGGGGGTGGGGGTGGAAAATGGGGACAAGGGGATTAGGGTGGGTGGGAAGGGTGCAGCTGAGTTGGTCACAGGCTAGAGGCCCAGCAGGAATGTGATAAGGATTGAGGCCCCGCCTGCTCCTAGGCCCAACTCAGCTGCCCCCAGCTCCCTGAGGCCCTCATTGTTGTTACCCTTCCGTCCTTGACCATCCCTTATTCTCTGTTCTCCCCTCCTCCCACTTTCAGACTGCCTTAGGTTTTTCCATCTTTTCCTTCTCTGGGAACTTCATCCCACTCCTCCTCCGTGCTCCCAGGCAGGCCTGGGAGAAGAGGACCAATTATTCTGCCACCCCCAGCATGCCCTATACCTTGGCTGTCCCCATCACTCTGGCCAGGACGGCCCCCACAGTCTGTAGTGTGCATTGTTTCCACGCCCCAAGCGGAAGTGGGAACTGGTGGTTCAAAAGGAGGCATATAATGTGGAGGCTGGGAGGAGGGGAGTTGGTGCAGGGGTCCCCACTCAGCCCACGTCTGGTAATGCCCCCATCTTCCCGATTGCTCAGATGTATGGCCGGTATACTCAGGACCTTGGGGCCTTTGCCAAAGAGGAAGCTGCTCGGATTCGCCTGGGAGGGCCCGAGACCTGGAGGGGTCCGCCTTCCTCTCAGGCTCCCCTAGAGCTCCTGGAATATGGACAGAGCCGTTGCGCCCGATGCCGCAGTGAGACCTGGGTTGGGGTGGGAGACCTGGCTGTCCTGTGCTATGCTGGGGGTACAGGGGTCACAGAGCTACCCACTGAGAGGTGGGAGGTTGGGGGTGGGGCGGAGGTAGGAGCACTTTGGTGCTAGCCGGCCCATTCTTCCCTTCCCTGCTCGCAGTCTGTTCCGTGCGCTGCCATAAGTTCCTAGTGTCCAGGGTTGGTGAAGACTGGATCTTCCTGGTGCTGCTGGGGCTCCTCATGGCTCTGGTTAGCTGGGCCATGGACTATGCCATCGCTGCCTGTCTGCAGGGTGAGGACAAGGGCTGGCAAGGGGAAGGCTGGGAAGAACCAGCCTGCTTCCTCCATGCCACACTTATCCAAGTATCACTTGGTCACTGACCACTTTCCCCAGCCACCCTGACTGCCCCCTCTTCAGGCATAATCGCTGCCACTCCCATAGGCCACAATTTCTTGCTTCCCCTCTCCAACTGACCCTCTTACCTATTGTGATCTTCGTCCCAGCAAATGCCCTCTAGGGCCCCCTCGCTACCCATTGTGCCCAGGCTCTCTGCAATCAATATTGCCTGGGACAGCTTGTCATATCAGTATGTCCCAGTGGTTAGGTGGGGACTGGGTGTGTGCATCTGGGGTCCAGCAGCTCCTCTTCTCCCCACAGCTCAACAGTGGATGTCCCGGGGCTTGAACGCCAACCTCTTGCTGCAGTACCTGGCCTGGGTCACCTACCCCATCGTCCTCATCACTTTCTCAGCTGGGTTCACACAGATCCTGGCTCCTCAGGCTGTCGGTACATAAGAGAGAAGGGGAGGGCAGAGAGGGGACCTCCTGAAACGGGCCCATCAAATGACTCTCCTGGGACTGTAACCTCTCCAGGGTCCGGCATCCCTGAGATGAAGACCATCTTGCGGGGAGTGGTGCTGAAGGAATACCTCACCCTGAAGACCTTCATAGCTAAGGTCATTGGGCTGACCTGTGCCCTGGGCAGCGGGATGCCCCTTGGCAAAGAGGTAACTCCAGGTTGGGGCATTAAGGAGTCCCTCCCAGTGGAGGAAGAACACAGGCCAAGGTCAGGGTGTGTCCCTTACCCACTCACCACTTGTCCCCACCCCCAGGGCCCTTTTGTGCATATCGCCAGTATGTGTGCTGCCCTGCTCAGCAAGTTCCTCTCCCTCTTTGGGGGCATCTATGAGGTAAGGGGGACTCGGGGGGGAAGGTAGAGGGGAGGGCTGGGCTGCTGGGGCCATGCTGACACCCGTGTCCACCACTGCCACTCCTTCCAGAACGAGTCCCGGAACACAGAGATGCTGGCCGCTGCCTGTGCGGTGGGAGTTGGCTGCTGCTTCGCGGCTCCTATTGGAGGTAGGCAGCCAGCCGAGCCCCCCCCCCACCCCCGGCCCTGCCCGTGGCTCACCTTCTTTGCCCCTCTCGTCTGGGTCGTTGCCCTCAGGCCAGGCCCAGGCCTCAAGCGGTGCTCGGCCTTGGCCCCTCACAGGCGTCCTGTTCAGCATCGAGGTCACGTCCACCTTCTTCGCCGTGAGGAACTACTGGCGGGGCTTCTTTGCTGCCACCTTCAGTGCCTTCATCTTCCGGGTCTTGGCAGTCTGGAACCGTGACGAAGGTGGGGAGGAGTCTGGGGGAGGTGGGGAGCCCCTGAGGTGGCTCAGGTGGGGGCCCTCAACACTCCACCTGCCTCCCTGTGCTCCTCTGCTTTCCTTTAAGAGACCATCACGGCTCTCTTCAAAACCCGATTCCGGCTTGACTTCCCCTTCGACCTCCAGGAGCTGCCGGCCTTTGCTGTCATTGGGTGAGGAGCTCAGGGAGCCGGGGTGCATCAGGGACGAGGAGGCAAAAGAGGGAAGACCTCCCCCTTTTACTCTGGCGGCTCTCCCCTCTCCAGTATTGCTAGTGGCTTCGGGGGAGCACTCTTTGTCTACCTGAACAGGAAGATTGTACAGGTGATGCGGAAGCAGAAAACCATCAACCGCTTCCTCATGAAGAAGTGAGTTGGGTCTGGGCTCTCCTCTCTGGGCCTCTTTGGGTTGTGCAAGGGTGGGAGGGCCAGTGACAGGTGAGATGGCAAATCGTAGTTAAACGTGCCAGTTAAAGACACACTTCACTGAGAACATCAACCAACGGTGTTTTCCCGGATGAGGGAACATTTTGGCTTTTATATGAATTACCTCAAAATTGGCACTTCTGAGTTTTTAGTCAAGGCATCTTAGACCAAAATGGGGCACCCGGCTGGCTCAGTCAGTACAGCATGCAACTTTTGATCTCGGGGTTATAAGTTTGAGCCTTACATTAGATGTAGAGATTACTTAAAAATAAAATTTAAATATATAAATATAAATATAAATAAATATATATTTATTTATTTATTTATTTATAAAGACTAAGCCTTCCTTAGGCCCCTGGCCTGGCCATATGGCAGTGCTCCCTGGAGAGTGTTTGAGCCTTCATTTCCCCCCTGTTGAAACATGGAGATGAGTGAGATTTTTTTTTTTATCTCCAGAGCATAGCTCTCTCATTCGTGACCTTGAGGATTAGGAGTGGGAGGGCCTGAGACATGACTTCTGTTGGGCCTGACGTCCTTCAAAGAAAGGGCAGCCCACTCCCTATGGCACCTTTGGTCGACTTCATGAGTGACCCCAGTTTCCCCAACACTCACCTTCACTCCAAGTCACCACAGAGAAACAGACACAGGCAAAAACTTGTCCACACTCACACAATGTGCCCTTCAGCTGGGGCTTCTGAGAGCGTGGGGAGGAGTCATAGCTCAGGTGTCCAAGAGAGGGCTGGGGCGGGGGGTTGGACTTTCTGCTACCTACCTGGGGAGTCATGGGCTGACAGAAAGGCATTTGGGCTTTCAATAACCCCAGATGGCCATCACCCTTGGGGCCATCACATCATGAACAGCAAAGGGGACCTTCTCTCACAACTGTGTGCTTTTATGTAAGGGCCGAGACTCTGCTGTGACCTCAGCCCTGAGGTGTGTGGGGGCACCCAGCCTACCGCCAGTCTGTAGTAGACGCACCATGCAAGTCTGGTGCTATGAAACCTGTGTCTCTAGACGCCTGCTCTTCCCGGCGCTGGTGACCCTGCTCATCTCCACTCTGACCTTCCCCCCTGGCTTTGGACAGTTCATGGCTGGACAGGTAAATCCAAGCAAAACAGACACTTGTGCTTTCCCTTGGGGTACCTCCCTTCTAAAGCCAACAGCCTTCGCTCTCCTGGGGACCCCTTCCCCTTCATCCTGGCTGTTCCCCGGCCTGAGGCACACCTACCTGTTTACCTATAGCTCTCACAGAAAGAAACTCTGGTCACCCTGTTTGACAACCGGACATGGGTCCGCCAGGGCCTGGTGGAGGACCTAGAGCCACCAGGAACCTCACAGGCCTGGAGCCCACCACGTGCCAATGTCTTCCTCACCTTGGTCATCTTCATTCTCATGAAGGTAGGGCTCCTTAACGTGTGTATATAGCTAACGCTGACCTGGGCTTACTAGGTGACAGACACTGTTCTAAGCGCTTTCCATACAGTAATTCCTTTCAAGCCTCACAACAGTGCTATGAGAAAGGTACTGTCAGTAGCCCTGTCCTAAAGATGGGAAGTCAAGGCACAAGGAAGTTACATAATTGGCCCAGAGCAAGATGGCAGAGTGAGATTTGAACCCAAGCCATCTGGTTCTGGAGTCCTCGTCCTTTCTTCACCTCTGGGGGATTCTGGGATGGCTGGGAGTTTGTGCCTGATGGATAAGCAGGGTAGGCTCCTCACGGTGGAGCTGGGGGCTGCCTGGGGCCTGGGGGTGCCTCTACCTGTTTGAACCGTCTCCTGCCTGCAGTTCTGGATGTCTGCACTGGCCACCACCATCCCAGTGCCCTGCGGGGCCTTCATGCCAGTCTTTGTCATTGGTGAGTCCTCGGCTGCCTGTTGTCCTAGCCTGCACCCTTCCCACCCGCTGGCCGTCCCCTCTCTGCCTGGGAGCGGGTTTTGGTCCAGTCCCAGCCCCAACCCCCACCCCACTGACTGTCCCCTGGACTGAGTGACCCACTGGCCCCTCCCCCACCTTCTGACCCTCTCTCTTCCTAGTGCCCCCTGCCCTCCCCCTCCACTACCTGTTTCTCTTCCCACCCCCCTCCCTGAAGGAGCTGCATTTGGGCGGCTGGTGGGGGAAAGCATGGCCGCCTGGTTCCCAGACGGGATTCACACTGACAGCAGCACCTACCGGATTGTGCCCGGGGGCTATGCCGTGGTAGGTGAGTGCCCCAGGGCCCCATCTGTCTTGGAAGCCCCCAGGCCTGACCACCGTGTCTGAGGTTCTGGTGCCCCCTGCTGGAAGGAACCAGGCTTCCCTCAGATGCAGAAGCCAATCCCCAGGTCTGTACTGGGTGGCCTGAGGGTCCCCAGAGGACCATCTCTGGGCGGGGAGGGTCAGCTGGGGCCTGGGTGCGCTGAGGAGACTGAGGGTGGCTATCTCCAGGGGCAGCTGCACTGGCAGGAGCAGTGACACACACAGTGTCCACGGCCGTGATTGTGTTCGAGCTCACGGGCCAGATCGCCCACATCCTACCCGTCATGATCGCCGTCATCCTGGCCAACGCCGTTGCCCAGAGCCTACAGCCCTCACTCTATGACAGCATCATCCGGATCAAGAAACTGCCCTATTTGCCTGAGCTGGGCTGGGGCCGCCACCAGTATGGAGGGCTGGGCGACAAGGGGGGTGTGGGTGAGGGTCAGAAGGACCTCTCAGACCCACCTCCAGCAAGGTCCTCAGACAGTGAAGCTGGAGGACCAGCCACCCTGCTCCCTTCTGGTCAGAGCTGCCCCGTCCACACGCTGGGGAAGCCGTGGCTGGCCCCACCTGATCAGACTCCTTGGCTCTCAGCCCTTGCCCCCACAGGCTCTAGGGCCTTCTTTATGGCCCTGGGATGTAGTGCTCTGGGCTACCCTCCCCATCCTGACCACAAACCAAGTGCCTCGTGTCTCTGGCCTCAGGCAGTACCGGATGCGAGTGGAGGACATCATGGTGAGGGACGTTCCCCACGTGGCCCTCAGCTGCACCTTCCGGGACCTTCGGCTGGCACTGCACAGGACCAAGGGCCGCATGTTGGCCCTAGTAGAGTCCCCTGGTGAGACCAGGAGGGAACCCCGCTGCTAGAGGCGTCTCCCAGGGTTGCCACTCAGGAAGGGCGAGGGCGCAGGAAGCTCAGAACCAGTCTCCTTGGTTCCAAAGGGAGCAGGCCAGTGTTTGCCAGCCAGGAGTTCCCTCTGGTGTGTGGCCTATGTTCAAGGCCACACTCTGGGTGTGAAAGAGGGCCACGGGGTGGGTAGGAGGACCTCACCCCCAGCTCCTGAGTCCTCCCACCTGCTCTGTCCAGAGTCCATGATCCTCCTGGGCTCCATTGAGCGCTCCCAGGTGGTGGCATTGCTGGGGGCCCAGCTGAGCCCAGCACGCCGGCGGCAGTACGTACAAGAGCGTCGAGCTGCCCAGACCTCTCCCCCTTCTGATCAGGAGAGTCCCCCTAGCTCTGAGACCTCCGTCCGCTTCCAGGTGAGGAGGAAAGCCCTACAGTCACACAAACTTCCTAAATGTCACGGAGACTGATTGGGAGGGCAACACAGAGGCGATCTGGGGCCATAGTCTTACCAGCCCCTTCCTGCCCATGCAGGTGAACACAGAGGACTCAGGTTTCCCTGCAGCCCGGGGAGAGACTCACAAACCCCTAAAGCCTGCTCTCAAGAGGGGGCCCAGCAACACCATGAACCTCGGGGAGAGTCCTGCAGGTGAGCCTGTCTCCCCCTAACAGAGCCAGAACCCAGCCCCTGAGATTTTATTTGAGCATATCCCAGGTGGGCCAGGGGTAGAACCAGGACACCTCTCCTCTTGCCCTCCGCACCTCTGCTGGTCCTCTCCCTCAAAGATGACACTGCCCCCCCCCCCCCCCCCCCCGCCTTGTGTTTGGGAACACAGGGAACATGGAGCAGGCAGGCATCGCCCTCAGGAGCCTCTTCTGTGGCAGTCCACCCCCCGAGGCTGCTTCAGAGGTGAGTGGTTGGAGTCTGTCTCTTTCTTTCCAGCTCTCTCTCTGACGCTGAGACCACCTCTCCATTTACCCTGCAAAGCCTGCTTCCATTCTCCCTGCCCTTCTGCCCTCCTAGATGTCAGCACTGTCCCTGCTACATGCCCTTCCTCTCAGCTCCACCGCTAACCCTCACCTCCCTCCCTGTAACGTCATTCCTCTTCTCTTTGGCTCTAACAAAGTTGGAGAAGTCGGAATCATGCGACAAGCGCAAGCTGAAGCGGGTCCGAATCTCCCTAGCGGTAAGTGTTCTCTCTTCCTGCAGCTCAGGAACACTAGACGGGGAGGGCCGGGGTCCAGCGGCGTCAGCCTCCCCAAGCTGGGGGGTACCCCCACCTCCACCTCCCTCCAGCTGCTAGCGGCCAACCTCCCTCCCTCTCTCCTAGAGTGACTCAGACCTGGAAGGCGAGATGACCCCTGAGGAGGTAAGGTGTGACTGGACTCTGGACCCTCGTTCTGCCTGGGAGTGTGCAGTCATCATCTTGGCCGCTGTCCCCATGGGAGGGACCATGGGGTGAGAAAAGGGGCCAGCTTTCAAGGAGATGAGAGCAGCTATTGGCACTTTCCCCCTAATCCTCTTAGTCTCACCCTCTCAGATTCTGGAGTGGGAGGAACAGCAACTGGATGAACCTGTCAACTTCAGTGACTGCAAAATTGACCCCGCCCCCTTCCAGCTGGTAGAGCGGACCTCTTTGCACAAGGTAGGGGCTGTGGCCTGTGGCTGGCCGGGGCTCTCAGGAGCACAGGGTGGGGATCTAGGTCCTCCCACAGTTTGGACTCAGGCCAGCGGGCGAAAACAGGACAGCAGAGGGTGGGCCATTTGCTGAGATGCTTTTCAGACACGTTGCCTCAAAGGATGGGAGGCCGGGAGCCAGGGCCCCTTAGCCTCTTCCTCCCTACGGTGGAGCCAGGCATCATCTTTCCTTTGTTCAGCCTTGGCCCCGGGGAACTCTGGACCAAAGCAGCAACAAAGACAGGGTTTGAGCTGGGTGGAAGCCAGAAGGCCAGGCTAGGGTCAGAGCCAGGCTGGAGACTGCCAGCACCCAACAAAGCTGATACACCCACGCTGAAAAAAATGGGTGAGAAACAAGCAGGACAAGAAAACCTAATAAACAAGCTAACAAACGTCTGAGTAGGGGGTGCTCTTCTCTTCTGCAGAAAAGAGATAAACAAAGATGAGAAACGCCCAGTGGGGGGCTTGGAATGTCAGACCCCAGAAAGTCTGACTTAATGTAGGCCAAAGGAAAACTGGTAGGGGACATGGGAAAATAGCTCAGGACAAGGGCAAAGGGCCCGCAGAAGCAGGGAGAACACTTGAGTGCAGGCAGGTTGGTGGAGGGGGGGCTGACACTGGAGGGGGGTGCTCCCCAGCATGGAGCAGCAGCAGCATCTGGCACCTTCCAGCTTCTAAGGGAATGCAGGCAAACCTAGCAGGGTGCTGGGGTAGAAACCAAGCATGTTAGCTGAACTGTTGGCAGATTTACTGTGCACACCTCCAAGGCTCGCGGGCTGCTGGCAGCGGAGAACGCTCCCAAGGTCTGCAGGTCCAGCAGCTAGCTGAGGTGCGCGCTGTGTGCCTGAGCCAGCCTGTCTCACACAAGCAGGGGCTGGGCCAGAAGGGACAGGGCACAGAGAAACAGAAAAGCAAAAGGCAATAAAGGAACTTACAAGCCTTCGGGTAAAGACCTCAGATCAAAGTGACTGGGGAACTACAGTGCAACTGCAAGAGAAGAATCTATAGGCCTGAGAATATACCGAGTTTTTATTGAAAGCCTTTCCTCCTAAGACTTCTAAGGCTTTTCTATCATCTTACTTAGTCCTCAAATATCCCATAATGATGCTGGTGATAATAATGTTGCCGTTTTTTAAGTGTCTGCTATGTGCCAGGCACTTGCTAAGCTCTTCACATGTTTAATTTAATCCTCACAACAAGACTGTGAAATAGATACTGTGATATTCCAGTTTTTATAGATGAGGACATTGAGATTCAGAGAAGTTAAGCAAGTTGCCCAAGGTCGCACAGCTAGTAAGCAGCAAAATCAGACTGGAACCCAAGATGGTCTGACCCAAAAGCCTGGAGATAAAACCACTTTAATACCCAGGGAGACTGAGGCAGTGAGGAGGTCGCTTGCCAGAGTCAGTATGGCAGAGTAAGGCCCAGAGCCCAGATTTCCTGGCCCCAATCCCAGGATTCTTTCAGAAGGCCATGTTGTTGTCCCTCTCCCTGTCAGTTCACTGTTCCCAAGCCCAAGATGTGCGGGCCCTCCAGTGGGCTCCCTGGTGTCTAATTAAATTAAAATGAAAAAGAACAAAGTAAGTATTTGTTACAAACTTAAAAATCAGAGGAAGAGAAGAAGCCTTTGAGGAACCAACTAACAAAAGTACAAAGAACTAGAAGCGATAAGAACATAAAAGATGAGAATTCAAATTGTCCTTGCAGGCCTGAGGAATCAATTAGTAGTAGCCTAATCAAGTTCAGGAGGAGAACATTCAGGAGGAGAGGGAATTCATTGGAAACTATTTAGGGACCCCTGAGACTAGAGGCCCGTGACGTACCAGCCAGATGCCGCATTCATTCGGAGGCCACCTACAGACAAGCAGTGGGGAAAGCAGGGAAGCCTAGGGTGCCAAAGCTAGGCCAGGCAGGCTTTACCAAAATCCTCAGTCCCCATGTGTCTGCTTGCTTTGTAGCCTTGGTAAATTTCTTAGCCTCTCTGTGCTTCCCTTTCCTTATCTGTAGGATGGGGATCAGTACTGTATCAGAGGTTTTCCTTTGGATGAAGGACTTGAAACAGGATATTTAGGACAGTGTGGCCAAAGTAGGAGTTCAGTATATGTGAGGAATGGCCACCACCACTGCTTGTACCGAGAGGCCGACAGCGGGACTTAAAAAGGTAGTGCAGCAAGGGAAGGGTTGATGTGTGTAAGAAATGGATATTTTCAGAAAAACAGATGGGTGATTACGTGAGACTGGAAGCTGGAGGGCCCCGCAGAATCTGAGGCTGGAAAGCTGGGATGGCTTCGGGAAGGGTCTTGTGGGCCATTCTCGGGAGTCTGGGGTCTAACTCAAGTTTGAGAAAGCTCACAGGATGGCAGAGACAAGTTGGAGGGAAGGGAGACCAAAAACAGAACCCATGAGGATGTTGTGGCCTGGCCCTGGTAAGGATGGTGAGGGAGTCAGAGAACGGCCAAGATGTTCGGGAAGCAGATGAGTGGGGCTTGGAGACTGCCCGGGGGGACCAGTGGTTTGCAAACCTAAAAGGCATAGAGCCCGCTAGGAGCTCACTCTCATTAGGACTGTGGAGAAAAAGAAAAATCCAGGAGGACGATTTAATGGGATACTTGGGAGAAGATAGAGGGATTATGAAGCTGTAAGAAGACAAAGCTACGGGATTATTAAGACAAGAAATCTCATAAAAGATATGTTTCCTTCTGAAGTCAGATGAGGAATTTAAAGGAAACATGGAGCACATAGGATTCAGTTAGATATGAGGAAGAACTTGCTAATAAGCACGTGACAGTTATAAAGGTATTGAAGGAGCACAGAAAAGCTCGTTCTAAAACTGAACTTCTAACTGCTTTTATAAGTATGGTCATGCCTTAGCTGGAGAGTTAAGTTCTGGAAGTCCTTTAATAAAAAAAATTTAGCAACTGTTTAATATTTTTAAAGCTTTAAGATGGTTATAATGAGTTCTGAGTAACTGGTTCTCAAAAAGCTGAGTTATTAATGCCCATTTTGATTCAAACACTAAGCTGAGAGGATTACAAGTAAACTCAAAACACAGCGATAAGTGATAGGCCCCCACTTCCAGGTAGTGCTGTGTCAGTAGTGTTTTTCAAGACATCTGGCCCAAGAAAATCTACTTAGAACACAAGGGGAAACTGGTTGACAATTTCTGAGCCCTTGGGGATCACATGTGAAAGCTGGGGGGAACGCCCAAACCAAGAAAAACATGGGAAGATGTGGATGGCTGTCGCTTCCCTGGACTTCAGGCTCTGTCCCAACAACACCCGGGATGCCCCTTGGGCCCCAGAAGAGGCAGACTGTAGTCAAGACGTAGAGTGTTTCAGGCCCTGACTGACCTGTCAGCCAGGGTGAAGGAACATTTTAACTGCCAGCCAGCTGGAGGCAAATGGGAAGCATGTGAAGTGGGGTGAGAAGCACAGAGCTGAGGGCTGGTACCCCTAAAGGGTATGGCTACCTCCGTGACTGACTGGACATCTGCACGGGACTGGCGCTACGCTTCCTCCTCCACCGGTGTGATGAAAAGCTCTTCCTGGAGCTGAGAAGTTACTTCACCACTGAGCCTCATGCTGCCTCTCCCAAAGGATGGGCATCATCCTTACTTCTCAGAACAGGACTGAAATTGCTAATCAGAAGGACCTAGCCCAGTGCCTGGCCAATCAGTAGATGCCACATTTGAACAGTTACTCTCTCCGCCATCATCCTCCTTTCTAACATGGGGTGAAGAATCCTTCCCCTGTTTCTCCATCAACATAAGCAACATAAAGATAACCATTATCAAGTTTCTGAGGCCTGGCTGCAGAAATATTCTCATTTTTTCCCTCTGGTAGTCCTCCCTTGCCCCACCCCCACCTACGGCACCCCTCCTATTCCCCATCCCTACCTTGTCCTGGGCCCCTCTGGCCAGTAATTTAGAATCGTCCCCTTGCGCATGACGTCCAGTATGTTTTCTCCCAACCCCACAGACTCACACCATCTTCTCGCTCCTGGGAGTGGACCATGCTTACGTCACCAGTATTGGCAGACTCATTGGGATCGTCACTCTAAAGGAGGTGAGATGATGAATGGCTGTCAAACCATTTCTGCTTCGAAAAAAGGCATGCAGCCTTGTGTCCAGCCCACCTGGGGGTGGGGGTCTGAGCAGGGAGCTCGGAGTCCACACATCCGACCCTCTCCCGCTTCCAGCTCCGGAAGGCAATCGAGGGCTCCGTCACAGCACAGGGCGTCAAAGTCCGGCCACCCCTCGCCAGCTTCCGTGACAGTGCCACAAGCAGCAGTGACACAGAGACCACGGAGGTGCATGCACTCTGGGGGCCCCGCTCCCATCATGGCCTCCCCCGGGAGGGCAGCCCTTCTGACAGCGACGACAAGTGCCAGTGAAACCCTCGATAGGTGGCCTGGGATGGCAGTAGCCATGGCTGTTGGCCCATCCTGAAGCTCTCCTATTCCTTCTGCTGTGGGAAAGGAGGTGGCTACACTAAAGGCTGGAGCCCTAGCCCCCCTCCAGGCCTGGGGTGGTGCCAAGCTCCTCCTGGTTCGTCCTACCTGGAATCTGACCGAGTACCCACCTGCAGCACATGTTCCCTGGGCAGGAAGATCAGCAACCCCCCTGGCCGGATAGGGGTAGAGTCACTTGACCCCTGCTCCCCCTTTGAGGGGGAAAGGGGCAGAACTAAGATGGGTTTACACTGGAACCTCCTCCAATGACCAGATGTATATAGAGATTTACAAAGATTTTTATATTAATTTAATAAAACAAATTCTTAAATAGAACAAAATAAACACCTAATGAGCCACTTATATATAGAATGTCTGTGCCCATCAGCTCTTGTTCTCACCTTGGGCCGTCTTACCTTTCAAAGCCTACAAGGCTCTGAGTTCTGCAGCCACCCACACCGCGCCCCCTCCCCTGGCCCCGCCAGCTGTCAAACTCCAGAGCTCACTGTCTGTGGAATACAGATCTGCAGAGGCCTCCGCTGCTTAGTTACCAAACCCCTAGCTGGGGCAGAGGCCCTCAGTACCATAGCTTTGGCCTTTCATTCAGCCAAGAAAGGCACTACCCTCTTCCCTCCCCAAGGAGAGACACTCCCACATGACTGTCACTTGTTGGCACAAGTCCTGCCGGGCTCAGGCATCAGCAGACAACTGCCCAACCACCCATGTGGCCCCCTTGTGGCCCTCTCTGGAAGAACATCGAAGTCACAGCTCCACAGCAACCAGAGCCGCCCCTTCTCCCAGCTTGGCTCTAAGGAAAACTTGGTGAAGGGGGCAGCCAGGCAGGCTGGGAGCCGCTGGGACCCTGCCCACACATCCTACAAGGGGCCAGGAAAAGGGTGGAGGGTACGTGCTTTCATCAATCCAGTGCCTCCCAGAGAACACCCAACTGAAAGAACAGACCAAAACCCCTCTTTCTTTAGGAAAAAGAAGAAGATTTAGAGATGATGGAGAGGCGAAGCACAGCACGAGCCCAGCTGGGCGAGGGGCCCTTGGGGGACAGCTCAATCCTAGGCTCCAAGACGATAAGAGCCAGCCTGCCCTGGGGGAGGGGTGATTCTATCGAGCACTGCACATGGACTCAGAGGTGGAGAGAAGCAGAGAAGAGAGAGAGGCATGGGGAAGGGGGCGGGGGAGGCGGCGGACTCCCTCCCATTCCACCCCACATGGCCCAGTCACAACCACCCCCTTAGGGGTTCCCGTCATCCAAGGAGGAAATGTGTACGTGGTGTTTTGATTGAAGAACATGAACATCACTGTCTGCCACAGCTGTAGCCATGCCCCAGGGCCCCGGGCAGCCCCGGCAAACCCCAGGGGTGGGGGCAGGACATGCGCCCCCAGCCTGGCCCCTGCCTCCTCTCCAGACACTTTCATGCAAAACACACAACGGAGGAGTGAGTGCTTCCAGGAGCCCTCTAGGCTTTGGAGCTCTGCCGGAAGCCTCTAGCCCGCACTTGGGCACAGAGGCTCTGCCCCCAGCAGCAGCCGGGAGACACATGCCACCACCAGGCATGATTAGGGTCACTGTTCCTCTGGCTCTGCCTCATCCTCGTCTAAGGACACCACCCCAGAAGAAGCTACATCAGAGGCTTGCCGCTGCCGTTCCCAGCTGCCCACCGGTGGTGGGCAGAGAGGCTGGCAGTCCTTGCGGGGGGCTGGCTCCTCCTCGGCGGGGGAAAGGCAGGACTCCATGAGGGGCGAGTTGTAGAGCGAGTCCTGGGCCTCCAACGGGCCCAGGCTACGGAAGGCACTTTCCCGGCTGGGGGGCAGTTTGGCGAGGAGCAGCTCATCGCCCAGCAGCTGGGAGGCCAGGCGGGCTGGGGAGCCCAGCAACCCGTCCTCCAGGCTGCACAGACTGGAGCACAGGGTCTCTGGGGACACGGTCTGCGAGCAGTCGCTCTCAGGCTCCACAGAGCCCTGGCGCACAGGCCTGGAGAATCGGTGGCCAGTGAAGAGGTCCTGGAGGTGGGGCCCCAGGGGCAGCTGCCCGGCCATATCTGCAGGGAAAAAGAAAAGAATATAGCCCTACTCACCCCATTTCAACTGGCCAACTTGGAAGCCACATTCTCCCCACTCCACCCTTGGCAATGCTAGCTCTGAGGGGAGAGGGTAGGAGCTGGGTAACTTTGAGCAAGTCACTTAACCTCTCGGTGCCTCTGTTTCCTTAATGGTAAATTGGGGAATCTATTATACCTACTTATGGGGTTGTGGAGAGAACAAAAGAATGTCGCATACAGTAAGAGAACAATAAATGCACAGATACCACACAAGGTCGTGCGGCAGGTTCCCTGCACAAGGGAAGCCTGTCCAAGGCAGTGAGTGCCGACTGGAGTTCAGCCCACACTCAGCTCACCAAACAGCGAGGCCTAGCATGGGGCTGTGCCTGCCAGAGAAAGAGGTGCTTTTTTCTAATTTGAACAAAGGTCCTATGTGGCGTAGTAGTGGCCTTAGATAAATGTTAGTTATTATTGTTATACCAGGGGTCAAAGCAGGCCTGGAACTCAATCAAACAAGAACATTTGTGGTTCAGGGCTCCGTCTTGGCCGCAGGCATCCAAATCGGTCACCTTTGGACCACAGCAGAGGTCTAATGTATTGCCAATCTGCTCTACTGTATTGCCCTTGGAGAATCTGTTAATTAGCTGGACGGGTGGGGGCTGGTGGAGGCAATCTTCAAAGGCAAAGAAGTATGGGGGGTGGGATGCTGCTGTGAGGCACGAGCCCAGAAGCTACAGAGAAAGTCAGCTGTGTGGTCTGGGAATTGGAAGATGAAAGGAGGGCCGTGCACAGCTGCATAGCCCCGCAGGGGTCCCCTCTGCAGGCACGGCCCCAGAGAAAGGCCCAGACGCAGGTCTCAGATGGAATTCAAGGATGCTGAGCCTGAGCCAGCATGGCCCTGTGGGCAGTCCAGGCCCAGCACGCCTTCCTGTTCGCCTGGGGCCACGGCCCTGGGAGGTGTTACGCTGCCGGCTCATCTGTGCTGCACAGCTGGCCGGAAGGCTGCCCCGAAAGGGAAAGGCAAGGCACAGCAGACCCCCCGCCCCGAGATGCGGCTGCCCAGAAGGTGTCGGTAAGGTCTCTGGACTGCAAGGCCCCACAGCACAGACAGGCAGAGGAGGCTTTCATGCTCGAAAGGAACGACGCCTTCTGCAGCTGCTGACTGCCCAACCACGAGCGTGAACAGCCCTCTTGCCCCTGGAAGGTCAAGGACGGCCTTGACAGGGTCTGCCCCCACCCTCCCCTTCCGAAGGCTGAGCTCTGAATCACAGGGCCTCTCAGGCAGTCCCACCCCAACTGGGGGTACTGGCATCGCCTAGCCCTCACCTGAGTCAGTTCCTCCAGCAAAGTCCTCATCATAGGATTCATCGGTGGAGTCCTCACCATCCACTGAAGACCATGCCCGGAGCTTGGCTTCTGCAATGGCAAACTGCTCGGCTACTCCTGTCAGGGAGGACAAAGAACGCATTAGCAGAGAAGGTTCGTTAGGATTCATGAGCCGAAGAACTAAGACAAGGGCTCAGGTTGGAGACAGAAGAGAGAAGAGATGGGGGTCTGGAAAGAGCAACCCCATGGCAAATATGTGGCTGACCCCTTCCTGTCCCTACCTGCTGCAAAGCGAGCCTCTTGTTCACCCTCGCTGAGGTCCGAATAGGAGGAAAAGGCTGACTCCAGGGCAGCAGGCGAGTCGCTCGGCTTGCTCCAGCCCTTCCACTCAATGAGGTGAGCCACTCGGCCCTGGGCCATGGCAGTGGGCTTGGTCACGTGGTCCTTCACCACCTGAGAAATACCTGCAGGTGGGGCAGAAGAAGGAAGCCTGATAAGGCACAGGCCAGGGATGGAAGTGGAAGGGTGGTGGCAGTTAGGGTCCACATGTGCCTTTGGAGGGGAGGAGGGAGCTAAGATTTAGCTGAGAAGGAGAGGAAGTGGGAGATCCCAGCAAGAGCTCACAGGATAGAGTCCCCAAGGGTATGTGCAAAAGAAAGAAGGAAGGACAAAGTGGCCAGAGGTATGGGAGGGGGGTGCATACCATGCAGGGAGGATCTGGCCAGCGCAGCAATCTCCTGGATAGTTAGGGCTCTCCGGGACTTGGGCAGCATCGCGACTGTATCTCCAACATTCACCTTGAGTGACAGCACCAGAGGGTCAGTGCTCCTCTGACAGCAGCAACCCCCTACATGCCCACAGCCCACCCAAGGTGTCAAGGGGATATGGGAGCTGGGAAGAGATGCTAGGGCAGCACATATGTGCCAGTGGCTGCCGTGATATGTAAGAGGGAGAGTAAGAAGCCTGGGCCAGCAAGCCGTGTCCTCTCAAGGAGCAACAGAGATTCAGGCTGACCGGAAGGAGCAGAACTGCAGTTACCACCCCACCCCCATCTTCCCAGCTCCCGGGGGGGAAGGAGGCAGGTTGGGAAGTCAAGAACCACGGAGTGGGCCCTTTGAGAAGAAAAAAGAGGAAGGGAGAAAGCTAGGGCATCAAGGATTTCCTCCAGGTTCTCTCCTCTTTGCCCCTCTCCTCCTCCCGGTGTTGGACATCTCAGTCTCCTAGCTGTTTCTACAGGCTACCAGGGTCACAAACTCAGCATGACCAAAACCAAGTCCAACACCTTTTCCCACATCTGGCCCTGCTTCCTGACTTCCTTACGCTGCATCACCCAACCATTTGTTTGCCCATTCAGCCTGGCCCCGAACCTCAGCATGACCATCAACTCTCCCCTAAACTTTGCTCATTCTTTCTACTCCCACTGCCAATGCCCTTCCTTCCTCAAGCCCTCAATACCCCATGTCCAGATTAGCACAGTTGTGGTTCCCCAAGCTTCTTCAATTCATGCGATTTTCTCAGCCTAGAATGTTGTATAAGTGTTCCTCTCCCTCCTCCCCAGGGCTGGCTGGCTCTTTCTCATCGTTTGGGTTTTGACTGAAACATCATTCCCTCAGAAGGGTCTGCCCGGCTATACTACCAGTTGTCCATCCTCCCTCCGTAACAAGTCACCATCCTCTATGAACGTACCCTCTGTGTGTAATTATGGTCTACTACGTGTGTTTCCTTATTGGTCATTGTTCACCCCTCACTGGTCTTTAGCTCTTGGAGGAATTTGGTCTCTTTTGGTCACTGCTGCACCCCGGTATTTAGCACAGTGCCTGGTAGAGTATCCTTTCTAAATACATATGCTGAATGAATGAGGCAAAGTATAAATGTAAACAAGTAATTTTTCCTGGAGTGCAACTGATCACATGTCCCTATTTAAAATCTTTTCTGGGCTCCTCCACTGCCCAGTGAAGTGCTAGCTTTACAGCCAGACACTGAAGGGGCCCACTCTGTGAGCCCCGTGACCCCTTCCAGGCCTTGGAATGCACCACCAAGCTTCTCTGCCCAGGAAAACCCTATTTCCACCTTCCCTGTCAGCAAACAGCCCTCTTGCCTCCAGGCAAAGGAACCCAGCTCTCCCCTGGGCTAAGAACGCCATCCTTGCCTGACAAAATGCTCCCTACCATTTAAGGCCTGACTCAAGTGTCACCTCCTATCATGTTTTCAGTCCAGTTTTCTCTGTCTCTTCTTCAATACCCCCACCCCCACCCCAGCATTGCCCTTGCATCTCTCCTGAGGGATCTCGGGATGGCACAGCCTGACTCTGATTCACCTGGATTCCTACCTCCACCCTGCACCTGGTTCAATGTTCTTTGGCAAGCCACACAAATGTTTCCCTCAATGAATGAATGAAGTCAGAGGCATATGCCCCCTCCCCGGAATTGCCTAGCTCTCCTAATCACAATTCACAAGAGGGGCTCCACCTGCTCCCTTGACCTCAGGCCCACCCTCTGCTCCCCCCCGCTCACGCACACTCCCCTGGGGGGAGGAGCACCTGCTGGGTGTTTCCTGGCTAGCTCTCCCTCCCTCCCCTCACTGCCCCCAGCCACAGCCATCCGTGCCGGCGCTCCGCGCAGCTGCGGCCCAGGCCCAGAGAAAAGGTGTGTGTCTCCCTGGCAACCCATCACCATGCAACAGGGTCTCCCGGGATACGGCCTGGGATGCTCTGACGTCAGCGCCCAAGGCGGGAGCAGAGACCGCCCGCTGGCACCAAGCCGAGCAAAGCAGACCGGCGCGGGGGCGGACTCGGGGCCCCGCCGGCCGGATAGCGCCTCCGCTCGCAGGAAAAGGGAGCCAGAAGCAGGCTGGCGAGGCGGGGGTGGAGGATACAGATCCCCTTCATGTGAATGCGGCCCCCCTTCCCCCTACCAATACCAGGGGCCCAGCACCTCTGGCAAGTCCTGGCTGTCCACGGAGGAAGGGCGGGAGGACCGGCTCCAGCCTCGGAGGGTCCGAGCAGATCCCAAGGAAGACAGAGAGAGGCCCCGAGGAAGTTCAATCCACTCCACAGCCCAAGCGGGGTCCGAGGCCACTGAGGGGTGGGGGAAAGGCTGTTCACCTGGGCTCCCACTTCTGCCAAAATCCCCATTTTCATCCGGCGCTGTATCATTTCTCCTCACCCCTCCCCCACCTCCCAGAATATCAGCAACCACCTGGTGCTCTCCACAATTCTGAGAACCCCTATTCCACATTCCTGACCTTCAGGCCCCTGGGGCCACTTTGTGGCAGTCCACGGGCCCCCTTCCTCCTCTGGATGTATTTTGCCATCAGAACCCTAGGGATGAAACCTAAACTTTCATAAATTCTCAATCTTGGGTTTCTCGGCCTACCCATTCCTCCTGGAAAGCACACCGCGTTCTTCCACCACCAGCGCCATCCTCCTCCCCACCACCACCTTGGACCCTTTACAGGCTTGGTGCCTTCCTTCTCCTGGTTCTTTCCTCTCGCCCACATCAGATGGTACACAGCTCTTTACTCTTCTCTTCTGACAAACCCATGATTGTTTCTTACTTTCACCCCAGCCCTCTAAGGCTTTTTTCCTGATGCCCTGTCTGGCCCCAGCCTGGCTGTTTCTGTTTCATCCTGGTTCCCAATATCTAAGCCAGAGTAATTTTCCTTTTGCCACCTGAGCACCGTACTCCTCAGCTTCCCCTCACCTCCCAGATCACATCTACAGTCCCTGGTCTCACCTCTGCGACTTGTCTGACAAGTCCATCGTCCTCCAGGCCCTTCACGCTGCCACAGAAACATTTTGCCCAGCACAGAAATCATAGGCATGCTGGCTGTGTTGATGCAGAGAACCAAAAGCCCAGAACCGCTCCAGGCTCAGCTCCCAGTTCTATTCTTATTTTGGCTCCGGATGCTGAGCCAGTCCCCTCCCCACTTGGAACCTGTGCCTAGTCACATAAGGAGAACACTCCTTCCTCTTGGCTTTGAGGAGGTGGGAGTACAAGGGGCCCAGCAGAGCTCTCTGGAGCTCAGGAAGCTGAGGCCCATCCCCTAGACAGTGCCAACAGGCAATGTACATCACAACTGACCTTTAGCTGGAGCAGCCGTCTCTGTCCCTGAGCCTCAGCCAGCTGGTGGTCCCCAGAAATGCTACCAACCAGAAGGAAGACACAAGGTTACAGGCCATCCCTGGCCCCCAGCTGGTACCTGATCAGGGCTCTCAAAGCCAATCCTGAGGTCAGCCAAACTCCCCTGACTACAGGAGGGAATGACTTCCTGAACTCCAAGCCTTAGCAGGGCCAGAGGGATCAGAGCAGCCTGCTGCTTCCCAGCTCCAAAAGTCATGAGGTTAATATAGGACTACAAATCCCATAATTCCTCATGGGAACCCAAGGAAAGTACAAATCTCAGCCAGAGTCTTAGCTCCAAAGAATCTCAAGTACCAACCACACTAAGGCCTGTATGACTGACCACCTGCCCTGGAAGCCCAGGACCCCTTCCAAACCCAGCCCTCAACCTCATGAATCCCTGCCTGGCCTTAGGCTTGGAGAAATCCATGACACTTAAGAAAAGTAGGCTGGTGGACCTCAGATGCATTGGACTGAGGCCAGGCCCCAGCGTGCACCACCATCCACGGGAACCGAGACCCAAGCAGCAGGGATCAGCAGTTGTAGGAAGGTCTAATGGCCTCTCTCTGGGCTCCTCTTTCCCAGCACAAGGGAGGATGATTTGTTTTTGTTGGAAATGGGGGAAGAGAACTAAAACAATTAAGGTGGGCAGATGCTCACAGGTGCCCCCAATGGGTCCTCAGTCCCCTTCATTAACCATCTGACTCTGAAGGGAGAACTTTTAACCAAAAACTCTGTAGTGGGGCGCTTGACGGGCTTTGCAGGCTACCTCCTTAACGGGGTTGGGACACAGCTAGGAGACAGGTTCCCAGCATAGGGCCACTCCCAGGGCAGAGGAGAGGAGAGGTGTGGGCCGTGGGGGTGGCGAGTGTGTGGGCGTGGAAGGCCAGTCGCCATGGACAACTTGCCCCTCCCAAGGCTGTGCGCCTCCTGCCCCCTTCAGCGGTGGGAATCCAGGCGGAAAGACCACGAGTCTATCCTGCAAAGCCCAGAAGCAGGTAGGCCGTGGTAGCGAAGCCGAGTCGATTTGGCCCCCTCCCCGCTCCTGCCCTCTCCTTCCTCTTGCCTGGCCCGCCTCCCCGGTGCAGGCTCCTCCCTCTCCCGACACCGGCCCCCTCCTCAAGGCCCCCACCCACCCGCGGCCCGCGCACCGGGGAGCCGCAGCCCGATTCCCTAACCCGTGCCTGGCCTACACCTCTTACCCTGACCCGCCGGACTCCGAGAGCCGATACAGCCCATGGCCGGGCACCCAGGCACGCTAGCCCGCGCTCGGGGCCCCGGCCATCGCCTTGCAGAGGGTCGGGCCGCGGCCGCCAACCGGGAGGGGAGAGCCCGTGCGAGGGGAGGGGGTGGGAGCCGCGCGTCCGCCGCCTCTCCCCGGAGAGGGAACCGGGCCGGTGACGTCAGCGCGGGGCGTAGCCATCCGCGTCACCACCCAAGGCAGGCGGGGCGAGATACGTCACAGCCACGCAGGGGCAGCCTGGGGCCGAGTCCGTTAACACCTCGTCCTCTCCTCCCAGGCCCGACTGCGACTGCGGAGCGACCCTGAAGGCAAGAGGGGGGTGGGGGACTCCGGGCCCAGGATGTCAGGCACGCCGCATGGGGAAGATCAGACTCCTTGCATCCAGCCCCCTCTTTTTTCTGGATGAGACCTTGAAGCCGTAAGGAACTTCTTGGGCTATAAACAGCTTGAAACCCAGGGCCTCCTCCAAACACAGGGGTCTGCATCACATTCTTCTAGTAAGTCCAACAAGTGTGTTCTGGAAGTACCCCACAGCTATTTGCCTCTTCTTCCCTAACAACCAACAGGGTACCCTACCATGTCCGTTTCAAGGGTCCAAACCTCCAGGAAAGCGACCCTCCGACCGCCACAATCATGCACAGGGGAAGAGGAAAGAGGGGTGCCAGGTTACAGGGAACAGTGCTACAGTGCCAGCTCTGGAAAGGAGGCTGCCCACCTATCCATACCCCTTCTCCAGAGGGAGCAGGCCATAAAGCAGGGAGGCAGTGAGCTTAATTGAATTCATGTTTAATAATTACAGGCACCGTGCCCCCCCCCTTCCCCCTGCCCAGGCAGCAGCAGGGGTGGTGCAGGGGCTGGGGCATATGCCCCCAGCAGCGAGGACGGCAGTCCCATGAGTGATTTTCAGAAAATAAAAAAGGACCCCAGGGGCAGGCGGTGGTGCCCCCCCACCAAGACACACCAAATTTCAAGACTTTATATATAATATATCTCTGTGCCCCAGGGGGAGGAGAGGGACACCTGGCAGCATCCTGGAGGGGGGGCCCCAGGCAGCCCCACGCCATCCTGCCTCTTCAGCCATTTTATTAGCTCAGACACATCGCACTACAGGCACCCACTGCCACCGCCGCTGCTGCCGCCCCCCTGCAGTCCGGGCGGCTGGCCGGGCCATCCGAGTGTCCATGGGGCTCCAAGTCCCCGGCCCCACCCGCCCTCAGTTGTGGTCAGACTCCTCCTCCTCCGCCTCACGAAGCCACTTGAAGAAGGCTGTGACAGATTTAAGGGCCACGCCCTTGCCCTGTTGCTCAGCAGGGTCCTTGCTACTCTCCCAGCTGTAGAAGGCATCCTCTTTCACCACATCCTCGTCATACAGCGTGTCAAAGAACATCCGAAGCAGGTCTGCAGGCAGGACGACAGCAGTTAAGAGGAGTGCTACCCAGAGCCACCCCATTCCATTCCCAGGCTCCACTGCTAAAACAAGGGCCGGACCCACCATCCTGATTATCTGTGTGTCTGAGCATTCCAGAGTGACTAGGTGGGTCTCTAACAAGATGTTAATCTCATCATCTAAGAAATTGGTGCATGGTAATGAGTCACAGCAAAACCTTACAAACCTGCCCAAGCTTCACCTCAGCAGCTTCACTCGTGATGTATTTAATGAGAAAACCATACACAGAACTGGTACTCCTCAATTTCGGAATGACGTGAAGTCCCAGATATATCACTCACCAAAGTCAAGGGTTTATAACCTGGCCCCCATTACAGATCCTGGCAAACTCTGGATCCCAATATCCTCTTATTTTCCACTTATCTCCTGAACATACACATCCTCTCTGGCCTTGACACTTTTACATGTGTTGCATCCTTTGCCAGAAACATCCTTTTTCTTGTCACCTCCCTACTGAATTTCTTTAGGCTCAGCTCCAGCACCCCTTGCTCTGACCCTCTTTCTCCCCATCCTGGCTACTAGTTAAGCCTTCCCAAGCACTTGTCCTGTAAGCCCTGAACACAACCTATCCCATACCCCCACACTCCACTGCCAAATTTTCCAAAAGCAAAGGGAGACCAAGTAGCGAATACATTTTCTTCTGAATAAAGAAAGCCTCGGATCTGGGTCCAGGCCTAGATGAAACGTTGACAGCCATCTATGAGAAGAAGCAAGCCAGGTGTTCCTCAGGGTACACACACCCTCAAATCCACAACCACCACCCCCCAACCTATCCTACAGCAGCAGAGCATTTATCCCAAACTTGTGTTCCAAATTCCATGCACACCCACCCTGGGGACCCTACACAATCAATTATCCACTCTGTCCTATATTTTTGAGCCCAAGTTTCTCCCATCTAAACACAAAAGGCCTCCTTTACAACCACTATCTCTTACAGTCAAACAAAAGATTTTGTCTTTGGACAAGAGATTCACTAAATTCAAAGATTTTGTCTACACTTGCTGTTTTCCTTTCTTCCTGTCTCAGTCAAGTATTACTCAGTCCTTTCCAACCCAGACTGCCCCTGCTCTACCAAATACTGTTTATGCCAAAGTGGCCTCCGGCACTAAATGTTCAGGTCTGTTCCTATGGAATTCTCAAGTAGCACCTAACATTACAAACCACTTCCCTCTCCTAAAATCACTTTGTCCTTTGTTCATAGGGCCCTGTCCTCCTCTGATCCCTACCTGTGGGTCCTCTACTTCCTCAACGTTCTATCCCAGGCTCTCATCACTCTTCCTCAGGCAATCCCATATCCTCTGGAGATTTGCATGTGTTGCCCTGTGCCAGCTTCTCACAGATTGGCCACCAACCCTGACCTCTTCCTTTCCAAATGAATTCCCATACCAAGCTGTCTACCTGACATCTGTTACCCCCACCCAGGGACTGCAAACTCATTATGACCTAACTTAACCTGATCCAGTGTTTCCAACCCCCCAGGCCAATGGTACCACACCATCCCCTCACCTGCCGAAAGCATCCTGAAAGCCATATAATTTCCTTGTTCTCATGACCTCTCCCACCACGCCAGTGTTAACTGTAACCACACAACTCCCAGCTCCACTGCCACCAGCAAGTTCGAACCACCAGCAACACAACCCGCTCCTAATTTGCTGCTCTTGCCATTTTCACATTCACCCCGTTCCAAACCACTCTTCCTACTAATGGCCAGGATGATCTAAAAACTAAAATTCCACAAAGCTTTTTCCCATCCTTAGGCTGAAGGCCAAAACTCGTCCCATGGTGTAGACAGCCCAGCAGGACCTGGCCCACGTCCATCTCTCCAGCCCCATCTTGCCTCACACACAACTCGCTGCTACGCTTGCCCACACTGACCTTCCTGGCGCAGTTCTTTTACCCGTGTCAAGTCATTCCTGCCTCAGGGCCTTCCTTTACACACAATTCCTTCATTTCAAGTATCCCCCTGACGTCTGTGGTTGTCATTTGGCTGCCGTTTGTCAATTCCTACTCGTTATCCCTTACACTAGGTGTCCCTAGAGAGTACCCCGCAGGACCCATCTTCCAACACTCATCACCACAGGTAGACTCCATGATAACACATCACTGTGCTTGACTTAATCACTGCCAATGTCCCAGTGCCCTGGCATATACCTATTTGCCAAATGCAGAGTCTCAGGCATGTTAACCTAAACCTCAGTCTCCCGATATGGAATAGGGTATAACAATATATACTTTAAACAATAGTTGTGAGAATTAAATGAGGCAAGGAGAGAAGAGCCTCTCAGCCCCCTGCTAGGCCACAAGAGCACTGGGTACTTAGGTAAGTGTTACTGCTTTTCATCTCTGTGCTCCTGGCATCTAACAGCTGGCTATGCACAAAATGGCAGTCAGTTAGCCTTTAAAGCTGAGTCTTAACTCCTTCCATTTGTAGGCAAGGAAACAAACCCTTGCAGGGGGAAGAAATCAAGCACCAGGGTGTTTTGCTCTCCAGGGACCACCCCCTTTCTTGGGTTGAGACCCTTTCCATGAGTGCCCCCTGCTGACAGCCCCCCCCCCCCCACAGCCTGGCTCTTACTGGCGGGCTGTTCTAAGGTCACTACAAGGGCCTGGAGAGCGTAGAGCGCCTGCAGCTCCTTCTGCTCATCACACAGGTATTTCTGTAGCAGTTTCGCTCGAGCTTTCAGCACCGCGACATCCACTCGGAGGGGCGTCTCAACTACAGGGAAGAAGACAGAATTAAGTGGACTAATGCACCCTCAGCCTGGTCCACAAATACGAGGCAAAGACCGAAACCTCCCTCCCTCCATTTGCCTGCTGGGCCCACCCTTGCCCCACCATCTCCCTGGCTCCTCTTACAGATAATTGCAGAATAGCAGACAGTTGTCATGAGGGCTCTAACTAGTGTGTTGGATGCTACCTGCTGCTCACTCAGGTTGGCCTGTGCAGAGAGAAACAAATGGCCCATAAGTTCTGAACCATGCCCTCGACCCGCACACCAAGAACGACCTCTCCTTTATCCCTCTTTCCCAACACCTAGGGAAGCCATACCTCTATCCAGTCAAACACCCGCTGGTTACTGCTGCCCTCCTTCAGCAGCTTCTCCAGCTGCCTGGTCAGCTCCTCGGAGGAGAGCATCCTTTGGCCAGGGGCTTCGGACTCCTCGCCCAAGGTATACTCCACCTTCTACAAAAGACCCCCAGTCAGGAGGTGAGTGTACCACACGGAGTGTGCTGAGGGAAGAGGAAGAAGAATGGCCAGTCCCAAATGCTAGAATTAGCCTAACTCCAGCCACAAACCTGTTCAGAGACGAATGCACTGACATCCTGGCCTTCAGGTAGAAATTCCTTCCAGCTGAGTCCAGCCTCTCGCCACAGTGTCCCCACCTTTTTGGGACCCTGGAAAATGCAAGACCAATTCAGCAAACTTCTCTCCCTCCCAGACCTAGCTCCATAAATGTCACCCAACAAATATTTACTTAAAGAGCACTAGGTGCCTGCTAGAGGCTCAGAATGTTACAGAGATACCAAACAGGCACAGTCTCTCCATGCCTACAGGCTAGTACTGGACATAGACATCAGCCAAATGATCACCCAAAGACACAAGAAATCATCTACCACAGTGCCAGAAAACTGGAGGGGAGAAGGGCGGAGAATAGCCTAAAAGCCTCTACAGAAGAGGTCAATTAGCTTTCACAGAATTATCTTTACTGAAAAAGGTAAATGACCAAATTCTAACACCTCACCTCAGCCTTCCACACTCCTCCACACTTCTTTTTCTAAAAGAGCTTAGTTTTTTCTTATTCCAAGCTAACAAATGCTCACGGGAGAGGACAACTTCTAACAAATATGGCTTTTTGGTTACCAAGTCCAGAAAATTTTAGAAGCAGATATATTCCCCCACAACCCCACTGCAAATCAGAAATCCTCGCATCAATAACAGTCTGAGCCCATTTCTGTGAGGGGACAAGAGATTCTGAAGACATTACTCTTTGTAACAACAGATATTCAGGATGACATTAACCCTTAAGAAGACTACCGTAGCTCACAAATTTTAAAGATGCTTATTCTAAGGCCACTGAGTCATCTCACAGTTGATACATTACATTTAAACAAATGACCCTAAGTCTTTTCTTTATTAACATTGTAGCAATAGCATGTCCTATCACCTGCTGCACCACAGAGTCTATGAAATACACACTGGTTCAATTCGCCTCTCTTTTTTAAAACACAAACTACCCTAATACAGGTTTCTACCTAGAAGGATGAGCAGGACACTGAAAGAACAATTCCGTTCCACTCAAGTCTCATCTGTCCAGGCCCCAGGGGCAGCTAAACTCTTGAAAGTACTCTTCCCAGCTCTTGAGACCACAGAGTGCCCCACCCACTTGCTTTTCCTGTTTCCCTGTGACATTTGCTAGTCACCACTTAGCTTTCACAAAACAGTTCCAGCGCCCTCTGGGAAAACTTTCCCTCATGGACGTCAAAGAGACACTCCTTTGCAACCCCACAATACTCAAGACACTCCATTTCGACTATTTTATTTCACGCTTTACTTCACAGTTTTTATTAAGCTGTCATTCCTTTTCTCTTCCAGCTGGTTTCCTGTGTTTTATTCCCAGTGCCTACTATGTGCTTGGCAAATGTTTAAAAAAATGCTAGTTGAATCAATCAATCAATCAAGGGCTTAAGATCTTAGATTGCCATTCTCCTCCAGTCTTGCCCAGAACTCATGACAGGAACTGGTCTGAGAGTGCCAGCCCCGATGCTTTCTTTCCCAGGTACCAACACAGCACTACCATCACCATTAAACCCCATCCCACCAAAGGACCAGAGGCATCAGGGTCATAGCAACCAGCCAAAACCGCATGGTGGGAGGAAAAATCCCGACACATCACCCCCAAAAGGCTCTCACTTACCATGCTTTTACATAGAAGCCCCAGGATCTCCATCAACAGGGAAGCAGCTTTGCCCAGGGGTCTCAGAGGTTTTGTAATCTCCCTACAGGGAAAAAAAACATAATGAGTGTTGATAGCCTCCAAAGCCCTGTCAGTACACTACCCCATCCCTCCCTAAACCCCAGCATTGAACCTGCCAATATATCCCTCCCCTGAATCCCACTAAAGGGGGCTTACCTGAACAGTTCCCCCATAGGTATCCCACCTTCCTGCAGAATGGGCGTTATGAGTTCTGCTAGGTAGAGCCACACGTGGGGGATATCAATTTCCATGTCTTCAGCCAATTCTAAGATTTCATACAGCCTACAAACGGAATTTAGACTCAGGGCATTCCAGGGGCACCTGGGTGGCTCAGTCAGTTGAGCGTCCAACTCCTGATTTCAGTTCAGGTCATGATCTTGGGGTCCTGGGATTGAGCCCTATGTCAGGCTCCACGCTCAGCGGGGAGTCTGAGGGTTTTCTCCCCGCCCCCCCCCGTCTGTCTCTCAAATAAAAATAAATCTTTAAAAAAAAAAAAAAGGTTAAGGAACTCTAGGAAACGCAAGCTGGACCCCCACCCTCCTTCTGGGGCAACATGGCATTGTTAAAGGATCGACTGTGGAGCCCCTCGAGAACACTTCCTAAACATGGGACAATTATCTCAAGCTAAGGCCACACTCTTGCTCTCACATGGTATACCCTACCCCTGTCAAAAGTACGCTGACCAGGATGGCCTGAGGAACCTACACTCTTATCCAAGGTTGCATGGGTCCTACAAAGGAGGGAAGTCTGTGGGTATGTAAAAGTAGAAGGCCCTCAGGAGGCATACCCTTGGTAGTACTGAGCAGTGGAGAGATGCCCGGCAAGGAGCAGCTGGTGCAGCAGCCGCCCCATATGCTCACGAGCGATGGTGCTGCGCTCCAGTGTTGACTCAATGCCATGCCGCACAAAGATGAAGAGCAGGGAGGGTGAGGCCAGCTCCTGTACACACTGCATTGCCTCCTGCAGGGGTGCGGGCAGGAGGGAGAGGGCAGTCACCATGGGGTCCAGACCCCATACTCCATGCCTGTCAGCACATGTCCCGCCCACTCTGCTGTCACTCACACCCCACCCACTGCCTACCTTCATGTCATTGAGATGGAGGTATTCCTCAATGATGGCCTTGGATTTCTTCTCCAGCTCTTCCTCAGAAAGCGCAGCCTTCGGGGGGCTCACCGGGGGCAGGGTGGCTTCTCGCTTCACTGAAGGGGGAAGAACAAATTGGAGACCCTTTAGTTGTTTTTATTTTTTTTTTTTAAAGACTATTTATTTATTCAAGAGAGCCAGCGAGAAATAGAACAGGAGTGGAAGGGGAGGGGTGAAGAGGGAGGGAGGAGCAGGCTCCCTGCTGAGCAGGGAGCCGGATGTGAGGCTCAATCCCAGGACCCAGGGATCATGACCTTAGCTGAAGGCAGATGCTTAACCAACTGACCTACCCAGGTGCCCCATGGAGACTCTTCAGTTCTAATTTTCCTAGCAAGAAAGGCCTAGAGCTCTGAAGATTGTAGACTGGCTAGTCCCAAACCCATACCTTTCCCTTCCTCTCCCAACCCCTTACCAGCATCTCGCCCGCGGTCCCGATCCTCTGTGAGGCTAGCTGCCTTGCGCAATCCCTCAGGCTGGGAGGGCCGCTCTCTACTCCGCTCCTCCACTTCCTTGCTGAAGCTCCGCTTGGTGGCAGGTGTCCGAGAGCGATCGAGCCGGTCCCCACGGTCACCTCCCCGTTCACTCCGCTCTAGGCGGTCTCCCCGGTCCCCAGCTTTCTCACCTCTTTCCCGACTCAAGCTACTCCTGGAGAAAAAAACAGGCACGTCACCTCTCACCTGTACCACCTAGGCGGCGCTCTCATATAGTTACCCGACATGCTGAGCGACTATCAGGCCTAGTTCCTGCCACCAGGAATGTGCCCCAATGTAGCTAGGGGCTCTGAGCATTACAGGTGTGAGGATTCCTATGGCAACCACCAAAGCCCAATCATAGTACTCCCGTGTGATGAACAAAGAACACCCAGGAAACCTCACCTCTGTACCACACGTCTGCTATCTGTGCTTTCTGTAGGTACTGCTTGTTGAAGGGCTGAGAAGCGGTTCAAGGTACTAGTAGCTGGACGAGCAGCTTCTGATGCTGGGGAGGCAGAAAGCCCAGATCAAAATCTCTTCCCACTTTCTTCCCTTCTATCTCCTACTCACCAATTTAGGACACTCGGTCCTACACTCCCAACACAAACACTGTTCATTCAGTCCCTAGTCCCAAGCATAGGCCTCCTGTTATTACCTAACCACTTTGTAGCAAAAGCCTCCCCTACAAACAAGGCTCTGCCTTCAAGAAAGAGAATTAACAGCCACCCAACTCTTTACAGTGGCCTCCATACCTGCATCAGAAGGCTTGGCTCCTGAGCCCCCACTGCTGCCCTTGCCCCAACTCAATCGTCCTCCAGGTGCAAAGAGCTGGTTGTTAGAATCAATGGAGCCGGGCTGAGGATGGAAAGGGATAGGAGAAGTCATGAGTCTGATCTGCCCAAAGCCCACTGCTACATAGTAGCAAATGGCCTAGACCAGGGGCCGGGCAAACTTTTCCTGTAAAAGGCCAAATAGTAAATACTTGAGGCTTTGCGAGCCATACAGTGTCTATTTCAACTATTCCACTCAGCCACTGTAGCACAAAAGCACTCACAGATAATACTTAAAGGGAATGAATATGGTTGTGTTCTAATAAAACCAAGGATGCTGAAATTTACATTTTGAGTAATTTCATATCACATAATATCATCCACTTTATTTTTTTCAACTGTTAACCATTAAGTCTACTTGTTAGCTGTGGCATATAGAGAAGGAAGGAGTGGGCCAGATTTGCTGTGGGAGTTTGCTGACCACTGGCCCAGACATGTGAATACAACCCTTGAGCTGGAAGTCCTGTCTCTAGCAATCTAACCAGTGAGTCCAAGAAGAAAAATTCAGCCGTCACCTTTCCAACTTAGAAAGTGAGGGGACCAAGATCCAAACCTAGGCTCAATGCCTGTTTGATCCCTCTTTACCCTCCCATGACCACCACCACTCCCTCCAATACACCCCCCTACCTTCGTGATCTTGGTGAGTCGTGAGGTGTCAATAGGGCGGCTGCCCTTGCTGATAGGGACTGTGTTCCAGCCACCATCATCCACAAGTGGGAGGCCACGGCCTGGGACAAAAAGAGCATATTGCAATAAGGAGTACCTCTTAGCACCCCTATCAGCTGGGGCCGCCTCCAGGCCCCCATTCCTCAGATCCTCAGTTCCATCATGTGGTCTCAGTGGCCCAGACACGTGGCACTAACAAGAAGTCATCAGTGGAAAGTTTAACCCCTCACCCTGCCCCCCTCCTCAATCTGAGCCTCAGACTCACTAATGGGTGGGCCTGGAGGGCCGCCCCGACGCTTGTCGCTGCCCTTGGCCATCAGTTGCTGCACTTTTACGTGTTCCCAGTGCTCTTCCATCTCAGCCTCCTTGTGGATCTGGTCAATGGTCTTGGGACCCTGGTCCCCACGGCGTGGCACCCAATTGCTCTGTGGGGACAGAAGGCCAGCCACAAGATAATTATATCACCAAAGCCAGACAAAGCAATGCTGGGAACTGGGGGCTATAGCGTACAGGCAGCAGACCAGCAGTGGGAAGGAGAGGACACACACCCGTCGCAGATCCAGCACGTCTTGCAGCATAAAGCGGATTCGGGATGAAGTCTTCTTTTCCTTAATGATTTTTTCCATCTGGTTGAAATACTGATCCATTCGGGGCTAGGAAGAGGCAGAGGGATGAGGCCAGGAACTTGTAACACCTCAACTCCCAACTGCAGGCCCAGACCCTCCTCAGACCCTCAGCTCCTGCGGCTCAGTGGCCCACACATGGCAGCCCAACAAGGAGCCTGTGAGGGGACAGCAGGCCCCAGGCACTTTAGCCTGTGCCATTCCACATCCCAGGACCCCTACCTTGGCTTTTTCAAAGTCCAGATCTTTGCCAATGGTAGTGAGCAGACGACAAAGGCATTCAAGTGACTCTTCGTCATGGTTCTTAAGGAGTTTAACCACACAGTCATGCATTATCGCCTCTGTTAACATCTTCAGCTTAAACAACTCCCCGATAAACTTGATATTCCCTAAAGAGCGCCGCCGGGCTATGTCTCGAGCCTCTTCCAACTCTTCTTTCAGGCGTCCCCGTTCTTCTGCCTGACAGTTATAGGACAGAAATCCATCAAAAAGATACCCAGACACTGGGCTAAAACCCTTCTATATTCCACTATCTGGATTCGTAACCCTAGCAGCAAGTATTTCTGTCTTAAGGCAGAGAAACCCCCAAAACACCATCACCCCCAGCCTCCTTTTACCTTCCCCCACCCCATTCTACAGCAGGGCAGCCACTAGGTGGGTGGACACTGAGTTGGCGCTTTCTCTTACCGTAGCAGCTTCATCCATTTCTTTTTGCTTCTTCTCAAAAACCTCATCATCATCTTTGTCTTTTTCAAACTCTTTTTGACATCGATTCAACAACAGTTTTCGGAAGTTCACAGTCACTGTTGGCTTTTCTGTAGTGGGCACTTTCAGCTGTATGTCAGAGAGAACGTCACATTTAGACTGGTCCTGAGCGGGGAGACCCTCTAAGAGTCTTCAGCTACCTAACGCAGAAAGACCCTTGGCCCCCACTCTGCTGCCTCCTGGCTGCCTTCAACAGCACAGGCTGGAAGAGAACCAAGAAGCTGGACTCAAGGAGTCTCAGGAAGAAGAGAAATAGGAAACTAGACCACAAGGTTTAGTAACAGTGGAAACTAACCGCCATGAGGCAGCGGCACATGTTGGCATAGGCCACAGAGAAGTTGGGCTCTGAAATGGCCTTCTCGAAGATAAGGTCAATGACCCCTTTGAGGCGTTCCTCAGTGTCAATGGCCAGCTGTGTCACCTGCTTCATCAGCTGCTGGAACATCTGGGGTGTCAGCTTATTCAGGATGGAGCGCACCCTGCGGAACAGGTCCTGGGAGAGAGGACAGAGAAGACACAGAATCCAGTGAGTTCTCAGAACAAGGGGTCACTGGGAGGGATGGGAGAGGGTAGTATGGACTCAGGTAGCCACTAGTGATAAGGATGACAGAAACAAAGAGGGCAGAGCTGGAAGGCAGACCCTGAAGAGAAGAAACAGAGAGCAAAAGCAGCACTGGCCAGTACCTGGGTTTTGCTGCCATCAGCATCCTCTTCCCCTCGATCCTTATCAGCGGCCGTCCGCTTGCTGCTGGGTTTCCAGGCTTTCTCTGCTTTGTTCAATTTTATATCTTCAGTCATTAACACTGTGGCGATGATCTTGCGGGGTTCCTTTCGGGGACCCTGCTGAGAGCGCCGGGGTCCCAGACCAGCCTGCTAAGTAAGGGGTGAGGCCGAGTGAAGACAGAGCAAGTCAGCACAACCTGTGACACTGCTTCCACACATCACCAGGGCAGGGTCCCCCTCCCCCCAGCAAGACAAGGGAGCCAGCCCCCAAGCCCCCATGACCATCTGTCCCTCTAGCCAGTCCCACTCACCGGCCCTCGGGGCAGCTCCCCACCTGGCCCACCCCTTGGGGGCCCACGGTTGCTGAGGGCTGGTCGGCCAAGGTTGGCAAAGGAAGGAGTGAAGTCTGGACCACAATTTATGCCTTGAAGTCTAGGGGGGTCCAGTGGCCGCAATGGTGTTTTATTGGCCTGCAAAGAGGAAAGGGAAGGCATGAGAAACAGGCTATGGCTCCTGACTATTCTTTCAGGACCTCAGGCTCCTCCCCCAGCCAGCCAGCACAAATGGACCCTCCCCCTCAAGTCTACCAACCTTATCCAACACCACATCGCTGATATGGGGCAGGCCCTCCGGCTTCTGCATACTGGCAAAGATGAACTGAAAGCCAAGTAGGAACTCACGGTCATAACGCTTTTTCTCCTCAAGGTTTAGAGGCTTCCACTGATCTACGAGGAAGACAAGATGAACCAATCATACCTTTGTCTCCTGGGGCCCTGGCAAGAATACGCAACCCCTCTCAACCCTGACTTTAACATACCTTTTTTTTTTTTTTTAAAGATTTTATTTACTTAAATTTGAGAGAGAGAGCACGAGTGAGCAGAGTGAAAAAGAGAGCACAAGTGGGGTGGAGGAGCAGAAGGAGAGGAAGAAGACGACTCCCCGCTGAGCAGGGAGCCCAACGTGGGGCTCAATTCCAGGACCCTGAGATCGTGACCCAAGCTGAAGACAGACACTTAACCGACTGAGCCACCCAGGCACCCCCAGCATACCTGACTTATACTCATACTTCTGTTCCCCGGGCTGGATGTTCTCAGCATTGTGAATTTTGTCTTCCTTTGAGTCCCAAGTCTCGTCTGCTTCCTCAGGCCTCGGGGGTGCACTGCTGCCCTCAGGCTCTGGACCAGGACTGGTGCCCACAGGAGGCTGGTTCTCCACTTCTGGTACTCCTGGGCTCACCTGTAACCGTAGAATATTCCATTTTGGTTGCAGTATGACTAGTGTTCATACCCAAACTCTGCCCTCTCTCTCCTCCATTACTTTCTGTTCCCTTACCTCCTTGAAGGCATCTAGAATGTCTCCCACAGCCTCCTTCTTATTGAGCTCCTTAATTTTCCGTCTCTTCTTTGGCACAGAAACCGCCACTATTTGGGGGGTAAAAAAAAAATGGGAATAACTTGGAGAGTACCCCTAATCCCTGGGGTAATAGACCCAAAAAAAAAAAAAAAAAAAAAAAANTCTAGAATGTCTCCCACAGCCTCCTTCTTATTGAGCTCCTTAATTTTCCGTCTCTTCTTTGGCACAGAAACCGCCACTATTTGGGGGGTAAAAAAAAAATGGGAATAACTTGGAGAGTACCCCTAATCCCTGGGGTAATAGACCCAAAAAAAAAAAAAAAAAAAAGCAGCTACTCTACAGTACTTCCTCTTTCCATTACATTTACTCTAGACTTAAAATTCCTTAAATCTTGGAATTTTATCTCTTAGGCTCCATCAAAAGGCTTCTATGACCCAGACAACAGTGACACAAATGAGAGGTCATCAATAAAGAGAAAAAACCACACCTCTGGCCCGCCCCACTTCTACATCCAACCACACCTTACCTTGGGTGGTGGTTGCTGCCTCCAAATTCTGAGACAGGTGGGCTGCAACAGGGGCGCTCTCTGGGGGGAGAAGTTCCTCTCCTCCCTTCTGACCTTCAGCATCCCCTGCTTCTCCTTCTTCTTCCTCTTCTTCCTCTTCCTCCATTTCCTCCTCCTGTGCTGGGGAAGTAGCTGGAGGAGCCATAGCTGGAGTGGCAGAGAGGACGGTGGGGGGAGCCACTGCTGCTGTAACCTCCTTGGCCTGCTCCTTTGGCTCACTGACTGGGCTTAAGTCCACAGCTGGTGGCGAGGGGGCTCCGTTGAGCAGTTCCTCAGGTTGGGCAGTTGGAGCAATGGGCATGGGGGATTCGGAGGGACAAGCTGGGGGAGGGAGAGGAGCAAGCTCTGGGCTCGACTCCATCTCTGGTTCCAGATCCTCAGATGGGACCATGCCATTCGGTTCAGGAAGAATTTCCTCTTCGTGAGATGCAGAGGGGGTGGAAACCTGGAGAGGACTGGAAGAGAACTCAGATTCTGGAATCGGTTTGCTAAGTGTCACTTCTACTTCCAGTATGGGTTCAGCGAGGGGAGTGGGTTCTGGAGAGAGGCAATATGGCTCCCCAGTTTCACGGGGCATTGGGGTGGATTCTTCTACAGACATTTGGATCATCCCCGTTGTCACGGTGTCCCCAGGAATGGAGAGGACTGAGAGATTAGGCTCAGACCCCGGTTCCAAGATTGGGGGTGGTGATGGGGTCGGACAAGGCGATGAAGGCTGGGATTCTGAAGGGCTGTGTTCTGGGCCAGGCAGCCCCGGCCGGCTCCCAATGATTGCTCCCTGGGACCGGTCATCTGCACCGCAGGAAAGAAGACAAGTAATTAAAGGCAGGTCTTCACTGCTGTTGTTCCTCCTCCTCCCAGCCAAGACATTCCCAACCTAACACCCACCCCCACAATCTTATCCAACCTAAGCCTTTTCCCTTCTCACCCAACATGTGATCCACTCGCAAAATCCCACTACTTACTAAAACCTAAGGTCATTCTTCTCTGACACCCAGGTCAAGTTACTCCACCTCCTCAGCATTTGAAAGTGTCACAAGCCCTTCCCCATAAAAGCTCTGCCCCACCTGCTTACCTACCTGGGCGGACAACAACAGCAACCTGGGGTGTCTCCCCATTAGCTTGAGGCTCCAGACCGCCTCCCGTCTGCAGGACACAAAGGGTTACCAAGTTTGCCCTAAAAGGCCCACAACCCTTCTCTATTAGAGCCATTTCTACTTTAACTCTGCCTAAAAATCCAGGAAGGCAGGGAAAGAAATCCCTTAGTTGAAAGAAAAGATCAAAGGACTTGGGAACCCAGGTCAGAACAGCCATCCTAGCCAGGGCCTCACTCAAAGATCAGACAATACCTGGGGAGGGGTGGGTGTGGAGGCAGTGCGGGCCCCAGACATGATCTCCTCCGTGATATCCTTCCCTCCTTGGTTTGGATCTCGAATTCGGATCTGGGGAAAGAAAGCTCCGGGATGAGTGGGAAACAGGAGGAGCCCACCTCTCCACCCTGCCCCACTCCTAAGACTCCAGGCCAACCCCCCACCCCCCACTGGGAAGCAGGTGGGTGGGAGCCAGGAACCCCATGAGTTCTACTGTCAACCCATCCAGCTCATCTTGTACTCCCTACCCCGGCCCCCACCCCTAAGAGACCCTTGACCTCACAGAGCAGCCCCGTACATCACAATGCCCCTCCCTCCCTCAGCCCTGCCCCACCAAGAGTGCCCAAGTCGCTGGCTGCACACCATGGGGCCCAGGACCCCCATCTAGCACCCATACAGCTCACTTGTGGCTAGTCTGCCTGATCTCTGGGGGCAGGGCCCAGATCCAGTGGGTGGAGCCAGGGTGACTCAGCGGCTTCCCCAGCCCTGGCACCCTATTCTGGGCACCACGCCCAGGGCTTGAGGATTGAGCAGAGGCGGAGGCCTCAAGAGCTTCCAGGACTGGGAGGTGGGGGGTGGGGCCACAGAAAACAAACCATTTCCAAGACAAGCCACCAGAAACCCAAAACCAAACACAGATCTTATGGACCCCCAGAACCTGGGTCTCTCAGGAACTCCCACACTAGTCTCTTTAGTCTTCCCATGAGCCGCTTCTACACCGAAGTCTTACTCCTTACAAAGAACCTGAGCACTTCACAGATCTCCATTCTCTAACCACTCCCAGCTGAAGATCTCCCTCCTCAACTTTCTGCTCCCTGACCCACAATGTGCCTGACCTTGATTCTCCCTTTCCCACATGTCCCAGAGCCCCTTGCTGCTACTCACGGTCTTCCGCTCCCTCTTGGGAGCAATCTGGGGTGGCTGGTTCATCAAAACTGGGGCGGGGGCCACACCAGTGGGAAACTGCTGCACACCCTGGGCTGGGTAGTAGGCGCCAGCTTAAGGGGGGGCACAGAAAGGAAGAATGGTGGCAGCGTCAGGGCCCAACCACATACAAACGCCTGCTTGAACGCCTCCCATCCCCAGAACCTCTCATCACCCACAGCCGGCCCCTTGCCCTGCCCCACCCACCTCCCCAAGGGAATGAGGTGTCTATCAAAGCTGGGGAACCAGTCTGAACTGCGTTTACAAGAATTCCTGACACTGACATACACACACCTCGTAGACAGGCACTCCTTCCCCACCACATACCAGCTACCACTACCAGGACTTCTGTTTCTCTTCTACCCTATAAGGTATTATGTATGCCCCCAACCCCCAGCAACACACACACGTATCCTGAGGGAGCAGCAACTACTTAACCTAAAACAGAATCAGGTCTTTGGCTGGGAATGAGTAAAACAGATTTGCCAACCCAGTTCCACTCAACCTGAGTCCAGTTCCAGTCTCCAGCCCTTTGCTAAGGGGCAAGGAAACAAAGAGTAACATTATGAACCAGGCCCAGGATGTGGAAAAATTAATTCCTTAAAGCAATGGTCTCCAAAATGGGATGTGTTCTTTAATCTCATCCATAATCTCCACTTGTTTTTGACAAGCAACGTTAAGTGTGTTCTTTAAATGACGCATATGTATAAACAAACAAAAACATACATGTATTAAAGGTACATACTCAAAATTTTTCCTGATAGATGATCAAAAAATTTTGGAAACCACTGCCATAAAGAACAGACTAATCCTTTCCTAGAATATAAATGAAAAACAGCTACAAAACCTCCCAAATCCACGTTACATGGGCTCCCACCAACCATGGAACAAGTGTCACAGGGAACGTTTACTAAGAGGCCCTCAAACTTGTGCCTGATCCTATATTCTTGAACACAGGGAGGAGTCCCAACTCTTACCAATAGGACAAAACACTCCCTGCCCCCCAAACCCCCACCCAACACCGATTTCACATTAAGCACCAATTCCTACTACCTACTAACCCTATCATTTTTAGACTGAGGAATGAGCCTAGGAAGGGTCTAGGAATTCGCAGGTGAGTTTAGATGCTCCCTGGGACTCACTCTCACCTAACTCCCTCCCCTGCTTACCGTAAGTCCCAAACTCTGTAGGGCTTGCACCCGGATAGAAGCCTGGGGCTCCTGGCTGTACAGGATACTGCTGTGTCGGGACAACATATGTGGAACGCCCCTGGTGGGGAAGGGGGAGGAGGAGGGGAGAGGAGTTGAGGGAGCTATGAGTACCATATCAGACTACAAAGAGAATGCAGGGCAAGACAGGACAAGCCACTGTGGGCAATGACCAGAAGAAAGTCCCACTTCTGCAGAAGTGACGGGAGTGGAGGGTCAGGATAGGGGAGAAGAGGGTTGGGGTGTAAGGTTCCATGGCTTCCAGCCCCCAGGCCTCCAACCTCACCTGTCCAGGGATGTAGTAGGCCCCTTGGGAGGCTGAGTAGGAGATCTGGGAAGGGATCATCATTACTTGGGATCCAGCAGGGTAGACATGGGCAGCTGGGCCAGGGCGGGCGGGGGCTGCACTCTGCACTCGGGTGGCTGCACTGCTCGGGGGCTGGGCCCGGCTAGGGTAGAAGTGCTGTCAAGGGGGAGGAAGGCAGTTGGTGTTGGGCAAGGGAGGAAATGGACAGCAAAATGGCCACTCCACAATGTCTCTAGACTGGAGAGAAGTACTGGGGGCTTTGGAGTACGGGGGCCAATCCTAACTCACCTGACCAACTGATGGTTAAGTGGCCTCTTGTACTCACGCATACCCTCCACATTCAGATATGCGCTTTGCACTCCATGAATATTTACTCCCTCACTGCCGTGCATACTCATGTCACCTCTACCAGGCTACCCCTCTGCAAAGGGTTCCTAACACCCAGATGCATCATGCCTAAGTAAAGCCCTTTTGGGCAACATACTCCCCAGCATGCACTGCTCCACCCTAAGGTACAGAGGAGCTAACCACTAACATGCAAGTCTCCCAGTTCCCAGATATGCACTCTGCCAAGATCTAGCCCCTAACATGCATCGGTCAGCATCAGACTGAGGACCTTAGCAAACATGTCTCCACCCTGAAGACCCCGTCCCTGTGTCTAGCCCCTGACTAGGGTGGAAGTTAAGGGTGAGACCACAAGAAAGGGTCCAAGATTAGCAAAGGAGTATTACCTGCAGAGACCTGAATCCTCCCTGAGAGCACATGGGGACAGGAAAGAAGAGAATTATCCCCAAGGTGATGGGGGGGGTGGAAAATGAAGGCAGTAGGACAAGAATGCTCCCACTTAGGAAGAATTTAGGGAACAGAGAAAGGCAAGAACCAGCAGGAGTATTTATCTCGCCAGAGTGCAAAGAGAAAGGGAAGGGGAATGGAGCACTCAACCTCCCAGGAAAAGGAGGAAATAGGAAAACAGGAGTTGGCAGCAGGGCCCAAAGCACTGCTCCCAATTCTCAAGGCACCAGGACCCCTAGTAATGCCACCCCCACCGACTCCATACTCCCCAAGGGGCCAGCCACGGTAAGTAATCAACAGCACAAAGTGCAGAGCCGCAAGAAAGAACACTGAGCAACCGTCAGGAAATTGGGGCAGGTACAGGGCCTCCATAGTTTCCATCCTAGGCCCAAACTGGCCTAAGCTTTCCATGGCTCCCACCCAGGCCCCCTACTCCCCTCCCCACAGCCCCTCACCTGGCGGGGCTGAGAAGGCGTGTTCATTTGTGTCGCTTGTGGCGTACTGAACACCACCGGTGCTGTCTGCCCCGGGGGAAACGCTGGCTGAAGGGGGGAGACCAGAGTTCAGCAAGAGGGGAAACCCGGGTGGGGCAGAAACCTAAGCTGGTAAAGTAAGGGGAGCAGACCTGTGGCAAGAGCTTCGGCAGTCCACATGCCCCCTCTTCCCCATGACAGCCCCTGGGAACAGCCCAGGGGCCCTGTCTCAATTTGGCAGCAGGAAGCTGCACTTTGCCCTGACACAGATGGGGGTGGGAAAATCCAGAGGTTGGAACCTGTTCCTGACCAGCTGCCTGATCTCCCCCACCCCCACCCCAGTCTCTACTAATTCCTCCCTAATTACCTGTGGGAGTCCAGGGGATGGGGCAGGTGGGGGGCCTGTGGGCTGTGGAGCTTTGTTCATTTCATTTGGTGCCACATCAGGGTCCCCCCAGCACCTGTTGGGAAAGAGTGGAGCTCGGAAAGGAGAAGGCACCCAAGCTTAAGGCAAATGGAGTGGGGGAGGGGTAGAAGCAAGGGCTGGGTCCCACACCGAGTCCCGGAGGCGCGAAGGGGGTGAAGGAGCAGAAAAGATTCATCTTACGTCCCCACCAACACGTTGTCAAACCCGCATCACCTCCAACCACCCCCCCCCGGTCTGCTGAAACAGCCCCCTCACTCACCCCCTCGGTTAAGAATAAGTCCACGGTGCGGCCTACAGGTTCTGGGCATCCGAGGGCCTGGGGTTGGGAGGTGAGGGGTATCAACCTGGCTCCGCGGGGCCCAAGACCAACCAGACCGGAAATTCCAGGTCTCGCTGGCACCAGGCTCCCGGATCACAAACGGAGCTAGCAGCTTCGGCCGTGGTGTCCCCACCCCCCACCTGGGGACACCGGGTTCGGGACCAGGCCCAGGGGCACACAAGGCACGCCTGCCGCGGGTGGCCGCGGGGGCACCCTCACGGGCACAGACGCGAGGCCTGCCGCCGCCCAGGAGCGGAGGCCAGGAAAGGCGGGAGTCCGGCCGTAAAAGGCCAGGCGGGCGGCGGCCGAAGAGAAGCCGGTTTCTAGCAAGTGAGGGTCGGCCCGGAGGGCGGGCGGGGCCGGGGGCTCCTCCCTGCCCGCCGCTGCCGCCTCCCTCCCCTGCGCCCTCCCTGCGCAGCGCCGGCCAGTGCCAAAGAACAACGTGTCACTTCCCGGCGGCCGGGCCGCAAAGGGGGGAGGGGGCGGTGGGCTGGGAGCCGCGGTGCTTGCGCCTGCGGGGCCCCCTCGGGTCAGGCCGAGGTGGCACTTCGCGGCCAGCAAACCCGGCACCCTACCAGCCCGCGGGGGCCGCATATTCCGACCCCGCGCTCCCCCACCCCCACCCAGCAGCGCCAGGCCGGGCCAGGCCGGGCACACGTGGGCCAGGGATCGGGCCCTGCCGGGCCGGGGCCCGGGCTTGGGCCGCGGGGCCAGGGCGCCGGGGCGGCTGCGCAGGGTGGNCGCGGCCGAGCCCCACGCAGCCGCACAGACGTAGTCCACAACCATTTCCGGCTCCCCGCACAGATCCCGCTCGGCGGCCACCGCTTCTCCGCAGGCGCAGCCGGCGCCCCCACGTGACCGGCGCAGAGGGCGGAGCTGCGCCCGGTGCCGCGGAGTACAGCAGATTTGCCCCGCCTCGTCATGTGACAGTCACTGCCCGCCCCCTTGTCCCCTCCCGAACTTTGGAACTTCCAGACCGGACCCCCCACTACGTCTCTGTTCTGCGGTTCTTTAGTTCATTCATTCTTTGAACAAGCATTTATTGAGTGCATACTAAGTACTAGGCGAGTGCGGGCGGCGGCGCGGGGCGAGGGGGGCGTGCTGAGAATACCGAAATTTATTGAAGACTCAGTCCTGCCTAAATAAATCATGATACAAATATGAAAAGAAATACAAATTATGCAGCCTTTGAAAATAAAGTGATTGAAATACCTGTTCAACTGAATGCCAGGCTAAAAGGACTGAAACATTCTAAGGAATTAATACTAGTAAATTTGCCTTGCGAAGATGAGCCACTCCCAGGGGGGGACAAAAGTCAGTCATGGAAAGTTCAGAATAATGACGGAAGAAGTAAACCCAAAACTCCTGCCCTGCAACCAAAAGGTTTTTGGCACCAGGAGGAATTGTCCTAGAGCCAAATCCACGTTACTCATATAGTCTAGGTTTTAATCCAAACTCTGCTACTTCCCAGCCATGTACCTACTACCTACCTACTTAATAACTGTTGTAAAATGGGAAGATTTGAAACCAGGCAGTCTGGCTCAGTCCGAACTTTTAACCTCTGTGCTTTCTCTCACAGTGATAACATCAATACTATTGGATTGTGAAGATTAAAGACGTTAATTATGTGAAAAGGGCTTGAAACAGTGCCTACGTACATGGCAAAGACACTCTTGTGCACGATCTGTGGGTGTGTGCATGTGCACGCATATAATCTCAGAAGGTAAGAAAACACTTTCTCTGTACCAATGATAACGTGGTCATTTAATATATATATATATATATGACCTATGTAATCTCAGTCTCCACAATTTCCTATAAAACAGATTGCATTCTTCCCATTGTATATGAGGAACTGAAGCTCCAAAGGAGAGCGAAATAGATTCACGGAGGAGGAATCATACATAGTGAGAATGAAAACTCAGATCTAGTGTTCTGAGACTCTTCATTTTGGTTCTGTGACTTCATCATGTATGACAGACACCTTTCTCTACTCTTCAAATTTCTTTCTCCCTAAGCACACTAATATATAAATATCAATCACTAAAAAATAAAAATAAAAAAAAATCAATTACTGCCTACATGCCAATCTGTTCCTAACTCAGAAACCTTTCTCTCAAACCCGTTAGAATAAGGTACCACCTAAAAGACATCTCCACCTGATCATCCCACAGGCCCTCAAACTGTGTTTGCCCAGATAGGGACTTGTCATCTCTCCCTACTCAGGAGTCCTCCACCTCAACCCCATACATGTTGGTGCCCATGTATTCTTTTTCAATGAACAGTGCCCAACCTGAAAATCTGGGATTCGTCCTACATTCCTTGCCATCCACGTACTACCTCTAATCAGTCACCAGGTCCTCTTGGTATTTGGATCAAATTCAAGTCCTATTATCTTTAAAAAAATCTTTCCTCTGCCCTTCCCCACTTCTAATGCCCTGGTTCAGGCATTTATTTCTTTTGCCTGGTCTCCCAAGCCTCCATGGTGAGGTTCCTTACCCAGATAACTGATGTGACTTTCCTGCTCTCAGTGGTCTCCATTGAGAGACACTGTCAATTTCTTAGAACAACAAAGCTCTTCTAAACCTGATCTGAGCCTGTGTCTCTTTTAGATTGTATCTCCTTCCACACTTTTTCCTGGCCCTGTACACTTAGCCAAAGCAAACTATCCGTGGTTTCTGAAAATAAATAGCTTTTCCACCTTCCTTCTTTTTGTACCCCCTTAGCGATATTCTGCCCTTTTCCTCTGGACAAACTCATCTTCCTCCAGGTCTCACTTGCCTCAAAATTTTCCCCTGACCTACCTAGACACTTAGGCTCTATTTCAAGGATTCCATGGGAACTTCTTCACACTCCACTACAGTATCAATAACAATATATCACAATTGTTTTCTTTCCCATTAAGTAAGCTTTTGGAGGATAGGGTTTTGTTTTTTTCCAGTATCTTTGCATCCCCACAAGCTAAAATAATGTCCAGTGCAGAGTAAAGCTCCACTGATATTTGTTCAAAGAATGACTGAACATGAAAGGTTAAGAGTCATTATGAAAATTTTACTCTAAAGCACACTCACTGATTTGGGAAAGAATTATCATTTCATTTAGACTGTTTTGCAGTTTACAAATCACTTTCTTTAAAAAAATTTTTTTTTAATTTTTAAGTAGGCTCCACACCCAGCATGGGGCTCAAACTCACAACCCTGAGATCAAGAGTCTCATGCTGCACCGAGCCCGCCAGGTGTCCCTACAAATCACTTTCTAATTTATCTTTTTTTTTAAGATTTTATTTTTGGGGCTGCCTGGGTGGCACAGTCAGTTAAGCATCTGACTCTTGGTTTTGGCTCAGTTGTGATCTCAAGGTTGTGAGATCGAGTCTTGTGTTGGGTTCTACAGTCAGTGCAGAGTCTGCTTAAGTTTCTCTCTCCCTCTTCCTCTGCCCCTCCCCACCACGCATTCTGTCTCTAAATTAAATAAATAAATATTTTAAAATACATATATTTTATTTTTAAGTAATCTCAACACCCAACATAAGGCTCAAACCCACAGCCCCAAGATCAAGAGTCACGCGTTCCACTGACTAAGCCAGCCAGGCGCCCCTCCAAATTATCTTAACATTGCCACCATTGGATTATCAAGGAAGGCAATTACCATATCCCCATTTTACATGCAACAGAGTCTCAACAGACATGCTGATCTACTCAGGACCACAGAAGATCCCATTAAAGGGGTTTGACAAGTCCACTGACTCCCAAGTCCAATACTTCGATTTTTCATACAGGTTTTATACAGGCTGCCAAATAAGAACAGAGAGAAGACAATAGAGACACTAATCCGAAGTTGCCGTTCTTCAGCTAGCCAAGACCTTGGACTAAAAGGGGGTCTGCAAGGCTCCAAGGCTACAGACACAGATTAATGTAATAAGGGCATAAGCTTTGGAGTCAAACTTAGATTCCAATCCTGGCTCCACCACTTACTATGTGACCTTGAGTAAGTTACTGAATCTCTCTCCAATTATATTCCTCACCAAAACACAGGGATAATACCTACCTCTCAAAGCTGTTGTGAGAGCTCTGAAGTATGTAGAACCATTATTTTTATAGAAGACCTATTTTTTATTTATTTTTTATTTATTTATGTGACAGAGAGCCAGCGAGAGAGGGAACACAGCAGGGGAGAGGAAGAAGCAGTCTCCCAGCCGAGGAGCCTGATGTGGGACTCGATCCCGGAACGCCGGGATCACGCCCTGAGCCGAAGGCAGACGCCCAACGACTGCGCTACCCAGGCGCCCCTATAGAAGACCTATTAAGTGTCATGCACTGCTCGGAAGCTAAACCCACAGAAAGTCTTGGTTAGTTAGCTGATTATCTGGCAGGGCCATATGTTCTTCTGCACTGCATCCACAGGGGTCCAGGCCCCAATTGGCAGCATAGCCATACTCATACCAACCCCACCAGGAAGGAGCACTGAAGATCAAAAGTGATTACATTCCAGGAAGGAGGCTACTCCTTTTTCCCATTGCTACACTAAGAGGAAGGTCAGGGTCAACCTTTGTTGCACCCAGTTTCTACAAAGACAGCACAGAAGTAGATGTTAACATGATCAATCTCTCTAACAGCAGGCTTCCAAGAGAGACAGATCACAGGAGATAAAGATGTCCCTTTCAGGGGCGCCTGGGTGCCTCAGTCGGTTAAGCATCTGCCTTTGGCTCAGGTCATGATCCCAGAATCGAGCCCTGCATTGGGCTTTTTGCTCAGCAGGGAATCTACTTCTCCTTCTGCTCTTCACCCCGCTCTTGTGCTCGCTTGCTCTAATAAATAAATAAAATCTTAAAAAAAAAAAAAAAAGATGTCCTTTTCATTCAGTAGCACAGAAGTTAAAGAGTAAGGCTGACTCTGCTGCTTCTTAGAGCAGGGATCCTTAGCCCAAAGTCAGGGAATGATGGGCTTGAGGTGGGCGTGCATTGGTGGAGTGGGGTGGGGGTGGGAATAGTATCCACAGCCCCTTAGAAAGTTATTTGTAACAGTTTGTATTAAAATTTGTGTATATGCATCTCCTAGAAGGAAGATCCATTACACTGATCAGCTTCTCAATGGTCCATGCCCCTAAAGATGAACCGCTATTTTAAGATGATTAAAAAGGAGGGGAAAAGGGCAAGGAGTTTAATTTGTTCCATTCAGGGCAGCCTCCCTGCTAGCCTAGGCTCAGAGTTGCTATAAACAATGGCTTTTCACATCAACTCTCCACCCCGATCTGGCCTCCAGCCACAATACCCCAGAAAACACACACAGAGGGACCTTGGGGATAAAGGTCTTTATTCAACAAAGTTCTCTCACTCAGTAGCAAACTAACAGGAGGTTAACACTTCCCCCAAAGGTCTGGAGCAGTGTCCACAGCTGGCAGCAGAAAACATGGTCCAATGACATATCACTGGCAGCTCAGAGGCCCTCGTAGCAACTTAGAGGTCATAGTTGGGGTTCTTTCGAAGGATAACAAAACCTTCCAGAATGGGGGTGACAGGAAGAAACTCCTCAGTGGCCAATTCTGCCCGCTCCCCGTGGGCCAACAATACTGGGGTTGTGTGTGTCTGGAACCCTGTGATAGTCTTAGGCTTGCCGGCCTGGCCCACTACATCCACTGCCTGTTGGGTAAGAAAATTGAAATGGGGGTGTAGCAGATGGTAGTGAAGCAATACCCAGTGCCCATACCAGTGTCAGAGAAGCAGGTATGTATGCATTCTCCAAGTTCTAGAGCCCTCCCATCTGTTCAACCCCTCACCTGGCCCACACGGACAGACACTGGCAATGGCCGCAACTCCTCATCGAATGTAACCAGCATCCGGGGCTGCATGGCAGCCACCAGCCCATACAATACATAGTGCGATTTGCCCAGGATTACTGAGGGAAGAACAGAGAACAGTTAGATGCATCAAGACAGGCCGGATATGAACCTTGGGACCCCACTCCAGCTCTGACTCTTTAACCCCTCAGTGGTTCAGATGGATTCACACCCCTCCCCTCATACACCATACCATAACCCAGAGATACTCTCATCTTATTCTGCCCACAGACTTCACACTTAATAATTAATTTTCCTCAGTCACTTAGGAACAGACACTGGGCTCAGCTGTTCATCCTCAGAAAAAAAATCTCTGTGGGCCAGATCAAAAACGTGGGAGATGAGTTTCATAAGGCCCTTCACAGGCCCAAAGAACATCAGGAACCCAGAGTGGTACAGAACTAACTTAGAGTCTGCTCCTAAATTACAAGGTAGCCCTGGTAAGTAAGGGTGGCGATGGGGCCACATGCCATCATAGGAGTCTCAGGAGGAACTCACTGTTGCGGACATCCAGGAAAGAGACGAGCACAGTGAGCAGCCCAGCCACGGCCACTTGACTCATAAGCTGCCGGTCACTGTGGTAGGGGCAGAGGGTGAGTGTGCCCTTCCCTAAATGTGTCAAGCCCTGGGAAAAAAAGAGGGGGGGGGAGAGGGAGGGAGGGGGAGAGAGAGAGAGAGAGAGAGAGAGAGAGAAGTAAAGGTCACCTCTGAGGAGATGCCACCTAACCTGGCCATACAGAAATCCCATAACTCATTCAAATCCTCCCTCCCAGCCAAACTCAAGGTCCCCCTCATGTCACTACGTGTCCCCCCTCATTACCACAGATACTTCCCTTGGCACACTTGAAGGAAAAGAGTTCTAGTCTTTACCTGTGCCAAGCGCACCATGAAGAGGTTGTTGGGGTCCTTGGCATGATACTGGGCTAACTGGCGCAGCATCGCAGCCAGACGGGCATTATTGGTACCTGAAATGTTAACCATTACAGAGCTGGAAAAAAGACCTCAAACATTCCTTCAAGCTACTTCTGATTTTTTCTGACCGATACTCACCACTACCCACCATGCCCATGGCAAAGATGGAGTTGTAGGAAACTTCTGGGTCAGCATCATGAGAGAATTTACTTAGGGTATCCAGGATGTTGAGTCGTGGATTTGAAACAGAGATTAGGGCCAGTGCTAAAGGCACAGCCCGTCGGAGTGTAGGCTCCCCATATCTCAGCTGGTGATAAAATAACAAGAGGCATCACAGAAAGCAGTACAACAAACTCAGTTACAGGAACAGACTGACGGGTAAAAGGGGACTTAATCAAATTTTGGAGAACAGGCATAGCAAAAAAACTATTCCTCCATCGAGAAAACCCATCAGGAATCTCCTCTGGGGAATTCCAGGCACCAAAACCAGTATATTCCAATTTTCTCCATGCAGTACTCACCAAGTGGCCAAAGGTTCGTAGTGCCATCTCTGCACCAATCTCCTCCCCCATAGCAATAAGGGCAATCCCCAACACAGCCACTCCCTGCGATTGAAGAGGCAGCAGAACCCAATAAGCTCCAGTGAACAAAAAATTCACCTTTGACTCAAGCCCCGTGTTAAGAAGAAAAAGCTGTTCCGTGGGGGCTCACCCTTACCCCTCACGTACAGAACCCAGCCTCATGTCATCTCAACACCCAGCACCACCCAGAGGGGCTCTCACCCAAACCCAGCTCCCCTGTACACTTATCTTTTCTCAGAGCCTGACTCAAAAGACTGCCCAGCTGCCCACAGAACCTGATGCGCTCCCATGTCGGCAGGGGCTTCCTTCTTGTCCTTATCCTTCTTTTCCTTCTTGTCCTTGTCTTCCTCTTTTTCCTTGGAGTCAAAGTGTTCACTACAAATATGGAGCAGCTGCTGTACCTTCAGTACATTCCCAGAGCCTGCAGCATGGTGGTAAGGATGAGAAACGATAGAAAGAGGACACCAAAAAAAAGCTTATTCCAGGAATAGAAGAAGCTAAAGAATCTACAGCAGATCAGAACAACTGAAAAAGGAGAATCAAGCTGAAGAAAGGTCCAAGAGAGAAGTGAGGAGTCACTGGGGAAGCACAAAGACACAGACCTGCATAGGCACACACATCCACTAGTGTGTTGGCAAAACTGCGGAACGGCTCGGACACAACCTCCAGCGCTGCCAGGATTGCCTCGATGGCCTCGCCCTTGCCTACACAACAAATTTGATGCATCAAGAGGACACCTGCTTCCATCCAGCAGTTTCTGACACATAAGCTCCCCCGCTGTACCCAGTTACTGTCAGCCTTTGCCCAGAGAGACATCCCTCACCCAGGTGGTTGAGGCCCAGTCCAAGAGGAAGCCAACGAGCATAGGTGTCCTTGAGTTCAGTCTCTGACTTCTCCATGATGGTCTGAAGGATAGTGGAAGTGACATCTCCATTGCAGGATCCCACTGCTATCATTCCACAGGCTAGAGCTGTCACACCTGCCACCTAGAAACAGGAAAATCAGTATTACGCGTGGTAAGTTATTAAAATAGCTGTTTACCTAACTTGATTCAAGACAACCAATTCCTACAGACCACTGTAACCACACTAGGTAATAATCCCTTTCTGATGGTACGTCAAAGTAACAAGAACAACTATTCACTGAATATTTACTATATATCAGCCACTATGCCAACTGTTTGGTGTACTATTAACATTTAACCCTCACGACCACCCCACAAAACAGGTACTGTTTTATTCTTTTATTGATGAGGAAAATAAAATCTAAAGGGATTGAATTACATGTCCAAGATCACACTGCTTACAAGCAGAGGTGGCACAATTTGAACTGAGGTCTTTCTGACTAAAGCTATGCTTCTAGCCACCACGCTATATTTATCTATCACTAGAATGACTCTGCATAATAAAGAAAATTTAAGGTTGGGGTGCCTGGGTGGCTCAGTTGGTTAAGCGTCCGACTCTTGGTCTGGGCTCAGGTCACAATCTCATGAGTCATGAGATCAAGCCCTGCGATGGGCTCCACGCTTAGTGGGGAGTCTGCTTGAATTTGAAGCCCCTCGCCCACTCGCACAAGCATGCGAGCTCTCTCTAAAATAAATATATAAAGAAAGAAAAGAAAGAAAAGAGAAGAAAAGAAAAGAAAAAAAAAGAAAGAAAAGAAAGAAAGAAAGAAAAGAAAAGAAAAGAGAAAGAAAGAGAGAAAGAGAGAGAGAAAGAAAGAAAGAAAGAAAGAAAAAGAAAGAAAGAGAAAAGAAAGGAAGGAAGGAAGGAAGGAAGAAAGAAAGAAAGGAAGAAAGACAGACAGGAAGAAAGAAAAAGAAAGAAAGAGGCAGGCAGAAGGAAGGAAGGAAAAGGAAAGAAAGGAGGAAAAAGAGAACATTTAAGGTTAGCCAATGACTGAATCAATGAGTGAAAGAGAATCAGCCACCCCAAGCTGGATTAAGTTACTCCCACTCTAGTCCGAGTACTTCCTCACGCACCCCAAGGGCTGGAACTCAATACCAAAATGTTAACTCTTTAGCCTCAATACCACCTGAGGTTTAAAATTCCAGTTCCAATTTCACTGAAGTGATACACACACCCCCTCCATAAACACACACACACACATTTTTTCACTACTTAACACAGAGAGTGGTAAGACTCGGAGCACCTTCCCTACTTCCCCAAAATATCCAACAGTCTCTCCTCACCTCCATACTAGACTTGGAATCTGCCATCACAGGGAGCAGCAGTGTTAGAACATCTTCACGATTGGAGCCAGCATAAGCCAAGCCTAGCCTGCAAAAGCCAGGGACAGGCAGTCCCAGACACACAACCAAGGACAGGACAAGGAAGGAACAAAAAGAGGACTGGTCATTTATCCATCATTTCAATAGTCACCAAGAGCCAAATACTCAACAGACAGGGTAGCAGTCCTTGGCAATACGAAGGTGAAAAGGACCCAGTGCTGTTTTCACAAAGCTTACAGGTTGAGTACTACCACCACAGCAGTAAGAAGCCTTACCCAAAGATGGACCCAAGTCTCATAGTATTGCTGTTGTGAAGAACATAGTCTGAGAGCAGCGCCAGAGCGGGGTCACACTCATTCCGGACCCCAGAGTTCACGATGCCACAGGCCAGAAGGGCTCCTGACTGCAAGATGCAAACAGATTCTTCACTCAGGCTACTCTACCTTCCCCACCACGATGGATACAACACGGACTTCATTGTAATTTCCACCTTAACTGGAGTTAAAAACCAGGTAGACCTCACCAATGAAAGGGAGACCCTGAGGGCCACAGAACTTGGTAGGACAATGTCCCCATTAGTAGGCTATGCCCAGACCAACCTTGATGTAGTCCTCAGAGGAGTACAAGTACTTGTCAATCTGGGTGAGGCCACCATCCACATCCCACAAAAGAATCATGCCAAGGGATGCAGCTGCACTCAACATTCCTGTACCAAGGAAAAAAACCTATCAGTCTTAAAATGATCCCACCCTAAAAAATTGTTACAAAGAGCTCTGTAAAAAACAGCCCTGGGGATCCCTGTCACATCATACAGAAGGATAACAGAAATGAGCAAAGCAACACAAAGATAAAGTAGGCATAAAGTTATACCATGGTCTTTGTTCTTGTAAAGCCACTTGTTGCCATCATCAGTCAGCAGCTTGTCCTGGCCAAAAGCGGCGTTCACAAAGCCATTCACAAAAGAAGAGGCCAGGTTCATGCGGGCAGAATCCACTTGAGAGCCACTGCCCCCAAACCCTGCACAGGAGGGAGAGGAAAGGAAAAAAGGTTTAGAGTAGGGCAAGAAAGGAACACAGCATGGTGGCTGGTCTCTGGCTCTGAACTGGCCACTTGGGATCCCCTATCTACGCCCCCAACAGTGACTTGGAGAAAGGGTATGTGTGAATTCTTAGCTCTACGGGATAGACAAAAATGTTGGGCCAAGCCATCACTCCAAATACAAGGGGCATAATTAAGAATCCTCCAGTCCTTACACACATGGAGATGGCTACTCACTGTTGTTCTCTAGGTGGGTTTTATAGATGTCATCAGGCACCTTGGGCTCCATGATGTCCAGCTGAAGAGAAGTCAGAGAGTCACAACTGCTCCCCCACTACTCCCCGACTGCTGTCCCTTCTATACCCTGAATGGCCATTCTAAACCAAGGAGAGTCTAGTCAAAGTTAGAGTCAGGGAGGTGAAATGCCAGGTAGAACCACAAACCAAAAAAAACCTTGATGGAAAAGGGCAAAGAGTCTCACCTCCCGAGCTAATGCCAAGAAGTTGCTATTGAGCTGTACATTGGACATGATCTCTGTCAGGTCCTCATACTCCTCCACATCTTCACTAAGCTCCAGAAACACCCCATGCCGGCCAAGCATGAATGCCATCTGCTTCTGTACTACCCTGTGGGAGAGAGCCATCACATCTGCTCAGCCCCCCATCCATCAAGAAAAGCCCCTCAAGCCTTAACCAGAAACTACAGGTCCCAGCTCTTCATGCAAATGCCCCATCCATGAGCTCATCTCTTCCTTTGCCAGATTCTTCCCTACATACACATCCTTGCAGGAGGTGAAGATGTCTTCTACCAACTCCATGTCATTGAGCATCAACGCCAATCTCAGAGCTTCAGGAAAGCGACTGAACTTTCGGAACACACCCAATGCACAGCGCAGTAGGGCAGAATTCTCAGGTTCGGGCACGTAATTCACACAACTACAGAGACAGATACAACAAAGCAGTCAGGAAGTTCCAGACATTGATTTACCCCATTTAATTCACTTATCCAAAAAAATGCCTACTATATACCAGGCATTAAAGCTAGATGCTTGACTATTAAGGAGACATGAAGTGTCCTTCCTCAACAAGCTCACAGACCTCAACAAATCAACTGCAGCCTGATGCTACTGATGCTGAGAAAACAGAGGAGGCACAGCTGAGAGAGAAATGCTGGGGAGGCTAGGCCTTCCACCCATCCCCACCATGCTCACTCACCTGGTAAGATAGAGGCAGACCTTTGCATATGCATTCTCATCGATGTCCTTCTCCAGCATATCCACCTGCTCAATTTCCATGAGCAGGTCACAGGCCTCGTGCTCTGCATTGTGGGCCATGTTGTAGGGGACGATCTCCTTCACCAGGGTCAGCAGTGGTTCCCGTTGTGTCTTTTCTGCATCATCCAGCTCCTGCCACTCTTTAGCCACTTCCCCTGCGAGATGCCTATGAATAGGCCCAAGACCATTAGGGGGGGTACAGCTTCACAAGAAGCACTTCCGTGGCCCAAGGAATTCAATGTTTGGGAAATGCAATACTCTGGTACTCCAAGACAGAACTCAGAATTATGTCTCAGAACCCCCAAGAAGGAAAGATCTTACCTGACATATTCGTGACCCCATGATGCCAATTCTTCCTGGGAACCCACTAGCCGATACTTGAGGCACTCACGTTCCCCACTCATAGTCATGGCCAAAACAGAGATGATGTCAGCAGCAAAACGCTGTAAAGAAACCAGTGCTTTAAAGTCAAATCCAGGGTAAGGGGGGTGGAACATTATGGAGTTAAGAACTACTGTCACTATCCCCCAAATTAAGTTGTAACTATCCGCCAACCTTTGTATTAGAAATGTACATACGTCATCCAAGCTAAGCCTCAAGTTAACCCTAAGACTGGTGTTGCTATCTCCCTTTTAAACCAATATGGCTGAAGAGTGATATCAAGAGGAGAATGGAGATAGAGACTCTGAATTTTATTCTAGCTGCAATAATAAACTATTAAACTATTAAAGGTTTTAAGCAGAGAACATTTTCACAATGTAAAAAGATCACTGTGACTGCTATATGAAAAACAACCTGTGTAAGTCAAGAACAAAAAGAAGGCAGCCAATTAGGAGACTGTTGCAGTTGTCTGAAGTTGACTGAAGATTTCCTGGATTACCATTGTACTAATAGAGAAATGACTGAACCAGGGGTTTATTTTAGTAATAAAACAAGTGAATGTACACGGGATATGAAGGAAACAGGAAAATTAAAGTTAAACATAAGTTTAAAATAGATCATGAGGGTGCCTGGCTGGTTCAGTCAGTAGAGCATGCAACTCTTGATCTTGGGGTTGTGAGTTCAAGCCCTGCACTGAGCACAGACTATTTAAAAAAAGAAAAAAGAAACCCCAAGATCCACCATAAATGACAGAAACAGTATATTCTGAGAAGGCAATCCTCCTGTCAGCTCTTATGCCAGTATTTTGACTATGATCAACTCAGTTCAACCAGCTTGGATGTCAGGTCTGCTAGGCTTCCTCTGACTCCTCATGAGCTCCACAGTCTAGATGAAAAGGAAGTCCTAAGCTAGGCCTCCACAAGCTTCTGAAACAGCTTACCTTATTCTCTCCAGGGGCCATGTTCTCATAGATTTCCTTCAGTTTGCCATAGTGTGGACGCAGAAATTTGAGAGGCTTGGGCACTGAAGTCATGGAAGTTGTAGAAGATCGAATTTGCCTCCGCAGTTCCTCCAGGGCTGGTCGGTACAGGGATGTGTCCTTCTCCTGATCAGGAGATGTTAGAACTCAGTCATATCTCTCAAGTCATAACACAAGAAGTGTTTAACAACTCCCCTAGGAAGGTAATTGTGTCTTATTCATCTGTGATTCCCCAACTCCCTGCTCACTGCCTGGTACAAAAACAAATAATCCCGGTTAAGAGTTGAAGAAGAAAGCTACAGAATCTTTCAAATACCCTTAGTAATTTTTTTCTCTCATAACATCATCACAACTCTAACCCTAAACAGTCCGTCTTTCCTTATAGCTCATATAGGAATTGTTGCCCCTGAATGGAATGAAACAAACAGGCAGGAAAGATCCAAGTATGTACCCACTCGTGTCAACACCATGACTCACCCCCAGTCGTTCCACGAGCATCTCCAGTTCATCCTGAAGTTGTTTGTCCTCCTCAGACTGAGGGTTGGGGGAAGAAGTTCATCAAAAGAAGGAATCCCAAACACATCCTCCTCCCATTCACCCTGGGGCAGGTAGAGAGTGAGCCTGCCTTCTTAGGAGGGACCAGGTGGACACGGAAAGAGCAGGAATGGCACCCTGGCTGCCTGAATGCCGTACTAAAAATGAGGGGTGACAGTAACCAGCCCGGGCCCACTTCACGAGTCGGTGGTGAGGTCTGGTGGAGTCGGCGGAGGAGACAGCGCGGAACAGAGGATGAGGAGAGAGAGTGCTAGGAGCCCCAAGGATCGCCCCATCCGCCCTCTCCTGGACGCTGCGGGGCCTTTGAGAGTCGGGCCCAAGGCCGGCGGAGCCGCGGTGACTCAGCCCCGCGGCCTCCTCCGCCAGGTCCCGGGGCCGCGCCTCACCAGCTCCTGTTCTTTGTCCTTGTCGCCAGCATCCCGCCGCTCCTTGCCGCTTGGCTTCTCGTCCGCGGCGCCCGGTGCCGTAGCCGGAGGTTGCTGAGGCTGCAGTGGAGCCTTATCCCGGCCACCCTCCTCCATCTCCGCCGCCACTACCGGCCAGTTGCGCGCGCACCGCTCGCACCGCCCCGTTTCCCATATGGCTTTGCGCGCGAGGCCCAAGGCACCCCGCCTCCTGAGCACGCCTGCGACCGGAAACGCCGCTGGGACCCACCCACTCCTGCGTACTGGGCGACCCCGCCCACGGAACTCGCCCCAAAACTACAAATTCTAACCGCCAGCGACTGCGAGGCGCCGCCCGGGCTTGGATGGGGAGTTTTCTGAACGCCGCGCGACCCTGCAGTCTGCGATCCGAAACCTCCAGACGCGCTGCGGTAGGAGATGAACAAGCTGCGAGCGGAGAGACCGCCCATAGGGTCTCCTCACAGCGGTGTGACTAGTACCCACCGTGACACCCCAGTTGGCTGCGTGGTGGGACAGACGAAGGAGATTCGTCAAATCTGGCATGCTTGATGGCCGTCTGTGTGAAATCTGTAAACTGTATCTACTGCCCCCACACAGCACGGCGGGATATTAATTTCATAACGTCCCCCACAGATGCGGTTGAAGGAGAGTGCTCTGATACTACCTGGAGGATATGGCTACCATCTTAAATCCACCTGCGGAGCCTGGTCGAAATCAATAAATAAAATATAGTCTTATGCTCCAGTGCTAAATTCTGGAACTAAAAACAGATCAAGACAAAGGCTTTGCCTTCAGTCTCTTTCTTCCTCTCCCCGTTTTGACTTAGAAGGGGTGTGACGGACTCTGTTTATGACAGGACTAGTTTTGAATGATACATAATGTTCTCACAGCCTTTTGAATTTGGTAAGGCTGTGTCCATTTCACAGAGGAAATCGTGTAGTAAATCGTAGAATCAGGATTTGAACTTGATCATTCAGTCTTCCAAGCTCCTGATTGTTTCAAGCAAACCTCCATGTTTTTTCTTCAGTTTGGGCTGTGTGTATGCATCCAGAAGTTGAGAAAAGAGGAAGTAACTCCTCCCCCTCATCTGGTGTGAACACTCACCATTTGGCCTGGGATCTTTATTGTAGGTTCTGAGGCATTAAAGAATGCAGAAAGTGTTTGTTTACATTAAAAAAAAAAAAACAGCATGCTTAGCACTGAATGAATGTTGGCTAAATATATGTATACATGTAAATGTATAGCCCATTTTAAAACCTGTTGCCTTTTGGGGCGCCTGGGTGGCACAGCGGTTAAGCGTCTGCCTTCCGCTCAGGGCGTGATCCCGGCGTTATGGGATCGAGCGAGCCCCACATCAGGCTCCTCCGCTATGAGCCTGCTTCTTCCTCTCCCATTCCTCCTGCATGTGTTCCCTCTCTCGCTGGCTGTCTCTATCTCTGTCGAATAAATAAATAAAATCTTAAAAAAAAAAAATCAATGCCCCTTTAAAAAAAACAAAACAAAACCTGTTGCCTTTTTCATTCAGTGCTTGGATTCTGGGGACGACCTTCCATTTCCATCACCAATGACTTCTCTAGCCCTGGTCGGCTGACAGAAATTTGGGCAGTCCACGGCTGTTCTGCCTATTCTGTCTCTGGCTTCAAGATGTCCATACCTTGTCTGCTTTCTTCTGTCATCTGTAGAGGTATTTGTCCTAAATCTCTCCTTTTTCCATGACTTTCTTCTATCAGATCTCAGATTTTGTCTTTTATACCACTTGTATCCCAACCAGTACCTTAGAGGAGATGGGGTGATGTGGCACAAATCACAGGCTGTTAATAGCGGATGCCTCCAGATGAAAAGAATATGTTTGTTGTACTATGTTTCAACTTTTTTGTAGGTTTGAAATGTTTCAGAATAGGGGCGCCTGGGTGGCTCAGTAGGTTAAGCTTCTGCCTTCCACTCAGGTCATGATCTCAGAGTCCTGGGAACAAGCCTCACATTGGGCTCCCCACTCAGTGGGAACTCTGCTTGTCCCTCTACCTCTCCCCTTCCCCCTGCTCATACTCTCTTATCTCTCTCAAATAAATAAATAAATAAAATCTTTTTAAAAAATGTTTCAGAATAAAAAGGGCGGGGAGAATATAAGCTTTAGAGAGCAACAGACCTGGTATTTAAAACCACGTGAAGCCTCTCACTAGCTGTAATACTCGGGCAAGCTTCCTAACCTCTCCCAGCCTGGTTTCTGCCTTTTTGAAATGTGAGTAATAAAGTATCTCCGTTGTAAGTTGTGTATTGATAATGAAATAAGACATATATAAAGTGCCTAACTGGCTTTTCCAGTTGTCATTTTCCAACCACCTCAAATCTGCAGGGCCGAGATATTCTTGTCCCCTGCTCCCCATTTCCAAGTACTCAAGCCCCCAATCCTCTCTGGCCAAATGCACATGTCTGGTAGTTATTTCCAAGGCCACGTGATAACACTGATGTCCTGCCTCAAGCTTCGTTTCAGTCAAATTGCCCTTCCAGAAGAACTCCTTCCTTCCTACCATTTGGCCAAACTCCCAGCCTTGTGGCCAAATTGCTTTCTAATCTGGGGCATCCCATCACCTGTCCCTTTCCTAACAGCTTCCTTCAAATTGCATCCATAAGCCATCCATGCTGTCCCCGAACTCATGCCTTGAGCTGTAAAGCTACACTCTTATGGATGGTTCCACTCATTTGAGAACCTTTCAACCCAAAGCATCATTTACATAACACCAGAAGTGCTCCTGACAGGACACAGCATTGCAGTGTTTCACTGGGTTCCTACTTTCTTTTTGAGGTATTTCTCAAATAGATTGCACTGTGACCCTTTTGACTTTTAATCCCCAGCACCGAGAGCGGATGTTACAATCTCCTCTTTTGATAAGTACTGTTACAACTTCCCTTCTTCAGGCTCTCACCTTTCATCATGCCCCTTTCGCCTGATCATCCTGCCACCATTTCTGAACATGCCTTGCCCCTTCAAGATGATTGGCCTTTTCACATTGCTATTCCTTCTGTATAGAATGCCCGTCACTGTTTTCTAGCTAGCGAATTCTCCCATCCTCTGCCACAGCTCAGTGTCTCCTGTCTAGACGTTTTCCTGTTTTACTCTTCAAGTTATTCATTTCTTCCCTGTGCTCCCACCATGCGTAATACATCTGTCTCTCTCTCTCTCTCCCTCCCTTTCCCCCTAGACTCTGAGCTATTAGAGGAGAAACTGTTTCTTATTCATCTTTTGTCTCTAGCACCAACCAAATGCCTGGCTTGTGGTAAGCCTTGATAAATATTTTGAATGAATTCAATCATTTTGCATTCATCTTCAGGTCATCTTTACGTATAATAATGGCCCACTGGGGGCTCTTTAGAGCTCAGAGCTGGGCATCGAGAAACTGTTGGGATTCTCTATTTGTGAGTCATGATAGGCCCACTGAAACTGTGCTTGTTTTTTGAGAGACTGTCTTCCAACCTAAAATTTCCAGAGTGCTTCCAAGTGTGAAATCATATTGTTTGATGTATGTTGCCTTATTGTGCATGGGAATTGGTCAGACTTCTCAATGGGACAGTGTAGGGTATGGCCCAGCACCTTACCAACAACTGCTTTCATGTGTCCACCGAGGAGCACCACACTTTACTGCCCCTTCTGCCTTAACACACCAGAGCATATCACAGATGCATATTGATCAGTTTGGCAGGGCCACTAAGGGTGAAGGTTACATCTGTCAGCTCATGTTCACCTTGCTTTGTCTCTGGAACCAAGCACCTGCAGAGTGTTCAACAAACAGGTGCTACCTGGCTTAATTTCAGCTCAACATATGTTTAGGTTTCCTACAGCTTCCTGGTTGTCACATATGCCTGGCCCAGGGGAGCTGGGTGGCACGGAAATGTACCTTCCGGTGATGGTCTGACTTAGAAATGCAATTACACTGACCAGAGGACAGATTTCTACGCATGAGTCTAAACTCAGTCATGACCTAGAAGACTAAATGGTGGAGATAAGAACATCTGAACTCTATGTCTGAATTTAATGCAATCTGTCTTATCTGACATTGGAAGTTACGTAATTTTTTTCTTTTAGTTTCTCCATTTGTAAAATAGGCACAATTATAAAACCTTCTTATAAGTTGTTGTGGGAATTTAATAAGATGATTTTAAAGTGCTTAGCACAGGCTTAACAAAATAGGGACTCAGTAAATGAAAGCTGACCTTTCACCTTTTTGGAAATATGGAGTTTCAGTGCCACAGTGGTCCACTGGTCAGCATCCTAAACTGGCCTCTAAAATCGGATGTAAAGGGAAGGGCTGCCAAGCCTCTGTCCTTACTCATTAAGATCTCTGACATTACAAATCTCATTCTCTGTGCAACACCCAAACTTCACATGGCATTTTTTAATATTTCTCAATATTTGCTAAGCCCATGAATTCACTGCTTAAAACACTAACGCTGAACTGGTCCTCAGAGATCATCTCATCCAACCTACTTGTCTTACAGAATGCTAAGGATACTGAAGAGGGGATGAACCATGCCTAGTATCACACAGCTAAGAAGTCACAGAGCTGGAGCCAGAACCCGGTTTCCAGAATGTGATGGCCCTCCTCTTTCCAATACACTTTGCTGTCCCTCGCAGAGTCATGGTCTCAGAGGCCATATTTTCCCTCAGTCTTAGGGTTCCTAAGGCCATGGTCTTCCTTTATGAGCAGCCAGCATCTCCAAGTACGACAGGGGCCCACGTACAGCTCTTGATGGGGCTAAGACAGCAGGCAAAAAACAGACTGTGGGACACATGTACCATCACCCAGGGCCCCAGCAGTAATCACTGCCAGAGCTTCACTTAACCCTCACAGGCCCCCACCCCTACTTAGACTTGGGAGAACACTGAATTTTAAAGACAATCGAGATGACTCTTTCCACTGTCACTGTCTGGCTCTGGTTCTCATTTTACAGAAACCGAGGCTCATGGAGGTGAGGGAACAAGCTTAAGCTCATACAGCTATCCAATCTTCGAGTTCAAGCCAGGTCTCTCTGACTGCAGTGAAGTGCTTAGGGTTAGATCTGTAAAATGGAAACTAGAGCACTTACAAAATATGGTTGCTATGAGGATCAGATGAGCTCGTGAAGGTGAACCTGCCAATGGAAGAACCACCTAAGGGAAGGAACCATCTTATTCACCTTTGCACCACCAGTGCCTGGCACACTGTTGGTAATCAATATACTTTTTAAAAGATCCATGAGTGCATAAATTAATAAATGAATGAATGAATAAAAAAAATAAGCCACCTAGCAGAGGGGCCTGGAACACAAGAAGTCTTGAATAAATGCTCCTGTCCCTTCGTTGCTCTGGAGGGTGGCAGCCAGACACTCAGTCTCTGTGCCTGGCACTTGGTAGGCCTTGATGAGTGTGTGTGATGGGATAGGTGACTCTCAGGAGTACTGGGCCTTCAAGGCCGTGGGGAAATGCATGTCTTCTCAGCCAGAAGTAGTGGCACGTGCTCCGAGCTGCAGGTTATGGCATGCCCTCTTGGCCAGGGCTTCCCTCCGCTGCAGGGTAAGGGCCGCCCATCTTCCAAGCTGAGCTTGGCCCAGTAGTTAGCCAGACTCAGTGGTAGCCCTGGCTGCATGCACCAGTGGAGGGCAGAGGCAAATCCTTCCAGCTGCAGATCAGCCAGTGATGGGGACATGACCATCCAAGGAGGTACTCCGCCCAGCCCAACTCAACTTCATTCCATTCTTCCATCCTGCCTCTCCTTCTCTGTCTTCTTGGGGCTTCATTAATCAGTCCCCTGTGGCTGGTGACTGGGTAAATGTGTATCTAGAAGAGTGCCTGGCATACAGTAGGTGCTCAATAAATATTGGTGGAATGAGTGAATGAATAAACGAAAACAGGACTGAAGGAAGAGACAGGCTGACTGATGTGTGTCTATTTATTGGCACAGGGTCCTACAGGGCCAAAACCCCCTCCCTCCCCACCCTCTACCCTGTAAAAATAAACTCTGTCCTCTCTCCCTGCTCTATTGGCTTTTCTGCTTGGGCCAGGGAGGACCAGTGCAGCCCCTATGACTTGTGCCCCAAGACACAGGAACCAGCATCCCCTTTACATACACACCATACATACTTCCCCTCTGAGCCCCGGGGAAACTGGGAGGCAGCAGGTGGGCTTGTAAAGGCCCTCAGGCTTCCACTGAGAGCTGAGCACAGCGGGTCTGTCAGTGAGGGTTGGCAGCAGTATTGGGAGAAGCAGCATAAGAAACATGGGTTTGGGGGTAGCCCCTGAGAATGGAGCTGAAAGGAGCTGGGTCCACTCCCGAGTGGACCTCGGGGAGAAGTATGGGAGGCACGCCACCCAGGCCCTGTGTGGTCCGAGTGTGGCAGGCACAGCAGGCCCCAAGGCCACCAAGTCAAGTGATCTCAGCACTAGAAGAGGCAGACTCCTTTCTGTGAGAGCTGATGCCCCCCTCCGCCTCCCAGGCCTCTTCCAGGCAGGGTGACATGGAAGGATGTCACAGTGAATGGTGGGGGCTCTGCTGGAGGCAGGGGTACCCCCAAAGCAGAGGCACAATGTGGTGTTTGAGGGAGGACTGGGATTCATGTCACCTGGGGCATGGAGGGGCTGGACCCAGCCCAGCTGGCATTTGCCTTCTGTAAACCTGGAGCAAACAGCTTTGCTGGGCGTGCTGCCCCAGGTTCTGGCAACAGCGACCTAGTTCTCCCCAGCCCCAGGTCTACCACACCTCACACAGCTGCCCTGGGTTCATGGGGGAGCCGACAGGGCAGCCGAAGTGCCGCAGGAAGTCACGGGAGTTGGAGAGAGTGCCCAGCACGCGGAAGCGGGCAGGGCTGTGGGGGTCGGTCACCAGCCCCTCGTGAGAGCTTTCGGGTGTGCGGACTGAGCACCACACCTGCAGGCCAGGACAGACATGGGGACATATGGTGTCTAGTGCAGACAGGGCGACAGACTGGGCTGCAGCAGAGCCATCCTGGGGACGCAAACCACCACTACCCCAGCCCCTCTGCTCAAGAGGCCTCCAGGACATAGCCATCATCTCAGCTACAACCCCTTGCTATCAGCACTGAGGGAGGGTAACGTGCCTTCTCTCCCAAATTCCTTGAAGGCCTTTCAAAGCTGCCCTGGACACTGGGTTGCCAAGAACAAATACGTCTGAGGGGAGGAAGCATGCCCCCCCAGAGACTGCCTGCGGTAGTGCAAAGTGCCTTGAAGAGACCCTACCTGAGTTCTTGCTCTGCCACTTACTTTATTCCTGGGTAGCCCCGGATGAACCACATTGTCCCTAAGCTTTAGTTGCCTCCTCCAAAGCCACCTCACAGGAACATGGTGGAGGTCAATCCTGCACCCTACCTGCTGCCCCTGAAGCAGGGCAGCCCTGCCCTCTGGGATCTGCAAAAGCCTCCTGAGGAGTTCTCCTTCCTCAGGCCTCCTGGCATGCTTTCCTGAGCACCACCCCCCACACCCCATCTTCAGCCCATTTCCCAGTCCCTTTCCTGCATGCCCCAGACTTCTAATGACATGCCCAGGAGGGAGCGGGAGAGGGGCAGGCCCCAGATTTCCTGGGAGGAAAATACCTGGGCAAATCCCACAAAGAAGAGCTGGTGATTGGTGAGCCCCACAGCTGGCAACTGCTGCTCCTCCCCGTGCTTTCTCAGCCACGCTTTGTAAGCCTGGGGTCAGGCACAGGGGCAGCACGTCCATCAGGGCTTGCCCACCACCTCCACCCACTCCCACTGCCCAACCCCTCCCGGCCCCCCACTGGGGGCAGGTGGGCCTCAGCCACTGGAGGCAGCTAGGCGACTCACATTATAGGCAGCCTTAAGCCCCCCGTTGTCAGCGATGTTCTCCCCCAGCGTCTGGCGGCCATTGAGCCTCTCCCCGTTGACCTGGTACTGGCTGTACTGCTCCTCCATGCAGGCCGCGTGGTTCCGGAAGGCGGCCAGGGATTCGTTCTGCCACCAGGGCCGCAGGTTCCCTTCCTTGTCATATTCACGCCCTGAGGAGAACTAACCTTTGCACCTCGCCGAGACTACAGCAGCTTTCCACCAGCCCTCGTCCACAGATTGCAGGCCCCCTGTGGCCTGCTCCCAATATTCCAAGGCCTTGCAAGACACTGGGAATTCTAGGCTGGAGGGGGCAACTCTACGGGCCTCTACCTTGGTCATCAAAGGCATGTGTCAACTCATGGCCCATCACCACGCCGATGCCACCAAAGTTCAGGGCCCTGGTAGGTGAGGAATGCATGAGGACACGGTCAGGGAACTTCCGGATCCCACCTCCAGCCCCGTGCCTGGCTTATCCACAGGCCCAGTCCCCAGCACCCAGCCCCTCCTGCCCCAGACCCACTTGGGGTGGTTACGGGTGTAGAAGGGGGCCTGCAGAATGCCAGCAGGGAAGACGATTTCATTCTTGGTTGGAAGGTAGTAGGCATTCACTGTCTGGGGCGTCATGCTCCACCTGGGAGAGCGAGAGGGAGAGGCTAAGGCTCCTGAGGCTCCTGATGCCCGTCCCAGCCCAGCAGCCCTGACCTACCTCCTGCAAAGCCCTTGTGCTTCTGGTTTGAGATGTCTTGCCACCCCCTTCCCCAGCCCTGGAAATGTCCCCTACCTCTCCTGCTGCCCCAAGTGTCTACAGTCCCCCATTCTCACTGGTCCCGGCTGGGAGGCTTGCGGAGCTGGTCAGCCATCACCTTAGCAGAGAAATTGTACAAATTCAACATGTTCTGGAAGAAGGAATCTTCAGAGACTTCATACTGTGGGAGTGGTGCAAGGCAGAAAGCAAGCAAGACAACGTGTTGGGGAAAAGAACAGTCCCAGTTTGGCTACTAATTAGCACCTCTCTGAGCCTCAGTTTTCCTCAAAGGCAAAATAGGAGTAAAATATTTAGGAAATAAGAAGCGCCAATACTTAAAGAGTATTTATGTTGCTGGTGCTTTATTGTTTCTATTCTCACAACAACCCTATGAGGTTGGTACCAATAGGGTCCCCATTTTACAAATGAAGACACTCAGGCCCAGAGAGATTATGTAACTTGTCCGAGGTTACACAGGTAGGGAGGAGTAGAAAGAGGATTGGTGAGCGCTGCATTCTCCTGCTCCCTAGCCTGCAGCCTGGCACACAGCCAGCACGGAATGGTGTCCCATTGCCCGCACTTGCTTCTGAAACGAACCAACAGGCACCTCCTTCCCTCCCAGTGCTTGAGCCGCAATTACTGAGCTGAGAACAGAGCCCCTCCCCACAACCACCTCAGGGATGAAGTTCAGCACCGGTGAGCCCAGCTACTCACCCCATCATAAACATCATCCAGTTCTTTGGGCTCCAGGATGAAGTCCGGGAAACCAATCATATCATAGATGGCGTCTGCCTGAAGAGACCAGGTTAAGGGTTTCCCTCCCCGGGCTCCCCCCACCAAAAAAAACTGTATCCTCCATCTCCACCTGAAGATGGCGCCCCAACCCTAGCCACGGCTCACTTTCTCCTTGGCTGCCTGGCGGGTCTTCTCATCCATCCAAACCAGCTGCCCCAGGGCCTCCTCAAAGGCGGTCCGGATCTCACTGATCATCCCCTCAGCCTGGGAGGAGGGGGGGGGGTAAGCTGGCCTCTCAATGCACTGATGGACTCCCTCACACCCGGCCCTGGACTTAAAGTAAGGCTGAGCATCTTGGGAAGATGAGGAGGAAACATCATTTGTGAAGGTCCTGAGATCGTGGGTGGCTTTTTTTCTAATTAATAAAAAAACTTAACTGACAATAAGTTAATCGGATTAATATAATTTAATATAGTGTGTTGATTTTTATCCGATTATGGAAGGAAGGCATTTATAGCATAAAATTTGGGAAATTGAGAAAAGGCGAAGAGGGAAACAGACCACTTATAATCCCATCACTCAGAGAGAACTCCTTTTTTAACATTTTGATTATCTACTTTAAGAGTCTTTCCCTGCCTGGATATACAAATATAACATGGAAGTATGTTGTGCAACATACATATATCTTATAAACTACTTTTTTTCACTTAACAATACATCATGAGTTTTAGGCTGCCTCATAATTCACCCTAACCACAATCTTTCTTCCAGTCCCTATGATTAGATGTTTCAGCTGTTTTCATTTCCGCCTATTATAAACCACACTGCAAGAAACATCCTTGCAGATAACACTTTAAGCACACTCATTATCATCTCCTAATAAATAAATATTATTTTCCTAACTTTATGGGCAACATAAACTCATTGTAGAAAATTTGGAAAATATAGAGAACTTTAAAGGACAAAAAGCACCCCTCCTAATCCTATCACCCAAAGTAATTACTGTTCATTTATTGATGAATTTCCATTCAGTTCCCCCCTCTTCATTTACACACATGAATGAACAGTGGATTTGAACTAAAACAAGGAGTGGTGTTGGAAGAACCTTGAAGACTCACAATTTCCTTGCTTTGCCGGTCGAACGTGGCCTTCACGAAGAGGGAGCCCAAAGCGAAGCCAAGTGCATCGTCTGTGTTGGAGATGCAGGTCTGCCACCTTGGCATGCAGGACTGTAAGGGACAAAGAGCCAGGCATCCCAGAGATGGCTCTGCTCTCCAGTCTGCAGACCCTTCTCTTCTCTGTCTCCGGGGCCGGCCCTCTGGGCTCTGAGCAATGGCAACATGGGCTTGGGGTGCTGCCATCTCTCCCTCAGACTCCAGGGAAAATAAAGGGCAGAACTGAAAAGTGGGCCAATTCCAGCAACAAAACCTCAGGAGGAACAGGTGTGCTGCCCGCTCTGTTCTTAGAACTCTCCTATTAAGTTTCTAAGGGGCCCACTGGGGGCCAAAAGTTTCTTTGCTCAGCTCCATATCCCAGTCTTATATCCAGTCAGTCCCCCAGGCCAGGAACCCGCAAGTCACCAGCTTCCTCCATCTCCCTACCCCCACGTTCAATCTATCACCAGTGTTCACTACCCTGACTTCTTGGTCCTCTCCCCTGTCCACCCCTTTGCCACTTCCCTGTCCTACAACACTATCATCTCTGGCCAAAGATTGTAGTCACCTCCGAACCAGACACTCTGGCTCCATTCCCATCCCCCTCCTCTGTCTCTCCCCTCCATCTTCCACTTAGCTGCCGGAGAGATCATCCAATACATATATCTAACTGGGTTATTCTGCTTAAAATCAGCCTATGGCTCCCCATCGCTGAAAGAATCAAGGCCTGACTTCTTAACAGAGCATTGGGGTCCCTTTATAGATTGCCCCAGACCCACCTCAGCACCCTCAGCCTCTCAGTGAGCCTGCTCCCAAACTCATAACAGAGCGCATGCAAGCCCGTGATGTTCCTGGCCTCTGGGAATTTGCACATCCTGTTCTTTTGCCCTTCTCCCTTGCTCCCTTGGTGAACTAATTCTTCCAATGTCACCCCTCTTCATATAGGACCATCCTGAGGCCTCCCTCTCCCCCAGGTAGGATGTGCTATCCCTTCCTCTGTTCTGTAGCACAAAGGTCTTTCACACACTGTGAGCTCTTATCACCCTAAAATACAACGTTTGTTTACATGTCCATGTCCCCCACTTCATGGGGCATCTTGAAACTAGGAACTACATTTCTTCATCTTCTTAACCACCATCATCAAAGCTGAGTGCCTCTGCATGGGATGCCCTGCTGTTTCCTCAAGACAACACTGCAAGCTCTTCCTGTGTCACACACCAGGGAATGGAGAGACAGACTGGGCGACATGCCCCACCAAGGTCCCATAGGCCAAAACATGGAGGAGTTGGGATGGCAACCCAAGTCATCTGGATTCCTATGCCTGTGCTCCACACTCTACCAGGAAACAATGGTGCCTGACACACAGGTGCACTAGACTGGACTGGAAGGTGGGGACAGAGTCAGAAATCCCACCTTCTTGGTGCCATAGAGGGTCTCCAGCAGTTTCTCCTGTGCAGACTCAAAGCGGTGGTCCAGGCTCGAGGTTGTCTTCTGCACCAGGTTCCAAATCAGGTAATTGTTCAGGACGCTGGCATCCAGACCAGAACGTAAGGAAAGGGCAGGTGCGGTACCATTTCCACCCCAAATCTGCTCCACGAACGTGCAGGCAACAGAAGGTCTGAGAGGCATATGTAGGAGCTGTCCCAGAATCCCTCTGTCTCACCCTGGGACCACACACCTGCCTGCAGAAGTCAGTTTGGAGCAAGGTGTGGGAATAAAGAGCGTAAATGGGACCCCTGAAGCCCCAGCCTAGGGGAACAGCCTGCAGACATTCTCTTTTGATGTCTGGAAGGTCCAGGGCCTTGTCAAATGCTGCTCTGTGTCTGGCTGTGCCAGTCCCCATGCCCAGTCCCTGCCCGGACCTGCGTGGAGCTCTGAGCCCCACCTCCCACACTTTGGACTCTTCCCAACCTTGGCTCTGTGTGGTTGATGAGCTCTGACACCTGCTGCAAATAATCCGTCCCATACACCACCACCGGCTCAGAGTCACCCAGCTCCAGCGGTGACAGCAAGAAAGACAGAAACTCCAGCCAGTCCATGGAGGGCGCCAGGGCCTATAACCAAAAAAAACTCCAAACAAACAAACAAACAAACAACACAAAACACAAAACAAAAACAAAAACAAAATTCAAGCCTCCTTGCCTGTCCGCCTGGCTTCCATCAGACCCCTCCCCCATTGATATGTTGGAGCCTGGGAACCCTTCCCATTGCCATGGCAACATCTAGTAGCTGCTTGGTAGCCCCTTCCTGCAAAAATTCCTTTTCCAGGCCTGAGTGCTCCTCAATTTGGGAGCCCAATCACTTATTATACCAAGAAAAACCACCCTATATAATATTCAGCTGGGGCATAGATACTCAAATATTTTCACAACAGTTGATGGAATCCAACTCCCTTGACACCATCCAGGGTCTCTACATAACTGGTTTCTCCTTCAGAACCCCTCCTTACCCAGCCTCTCCATCATCCAACTAAAGGGTTGGTTCCTGGCACAGTAAGGGCCCTCCAGGAGATGCTTCCAAATTTCTTTTTGATTGTTTTGTGGACATCTTGTACAAATTGTTATAGATTTTTAACATAATCCCTCTATGCAACCCCAGGCAACATGAAAGGGGACCAAGGGATGGCCTAGTGAGAGGTGACCTAAAATGGATAGGAACAGTGCAGCTGGGAAGCTCAGAAAAGCAAGCGAATGCGGAAAGGACTGGCTGCCTCAGAAAGCCTGCGGGAAGGAGAGCTGGGAGGTCTGCTCCAGGGACTGGCCCCTCCCGGCTGCCTCTGTGCCTCGCCCACCCCACCTGCAGCTCTGCGATGCTCATCTTATGATAGATCTTCTCCTCGTCCCGCCTCTGGTCCTGGGGCACTGTGATGTTGGCCAGTTGTATCTCCAGCTCCAGCACCTGCCGCATCTGCTCCCGTGTGGACGTGGGCCGTCCGCCCAGCAATATCCCCAGCTCCTCCATGTAGTCCAGGTAGGCAGTAAGGACCTGTCAAAGCCCTGAGTCATCCTTGGAGCCCAGCAACAGGTCCTGCCCAAGGCTGAGAGGGTCTGTTCTACCCCCCTCCCACTAACCATCTCTGCTGCTGACCCTCCTCACAGAAGCTTTCTTGGACAACCCTGTTTTGTTTTTGTCATACTGTTCACCACCATCTGCTAGGATCTTGTTTATTTATTTGTATACTTACTTATCATCTATTTCCCCAAAGAGAAGGTAAGGTCAGGAGAGCACTGTTGCAAGTTACAGCTGCTTATCCACCCCTCCTCCGTTAGGGCCTAGAATGGGACCTGGCACAGAACAGGTGCCCTGTAAATATTTGTCCAGTGGATGGACCTGCTTCCCACACTGCTCTGCCTTCTCATTTCCTAAAGCCCTTCTATTCTTTCAGCACATCAGTGACCACATGCCGTCCCCTAACAGCTGAGTGGACCCCATGGGGAATGTGGTCCATAGCAGCTTTCATGACCTTCCATCTCCCATCCAGGCAGGCCTCAACCTTGCTGCTTTCTCAGCTCCGCTCTAGTCTCCAAGGGGGAGAAAAGTACAGAAAAGAAATACATGATAACCACATGTATGTACATGTATCAGACTCTGCTGGGGCCTCACAGGTAATGTATCTTTCTTCCCTCTCACAGCAACTCCATAAAGTGGGTATTAGTTCCATTTTACAACGAGGAAACGAGCTTAAGGTTACATGACTTGACTCCTATCACAAACTAGCAGATGGCAGAGTCCAAATGCGGCGCAGGCCTGGCAGTTCCAGCCACGGCCCCAGCACTATGTGGGCCCAGTGCAACCTCATGCTGCTTCAGACCCTGCTGGCACCTGAGCTCCAGCGAGGTAGGGACTGTTTTCTCTGTTCTCCACGGTAGCCTCTAGCACAGCATCTGGCACCTAGTAGGTGCTCCATAAATATTTGTTGACTGAAGGGAAGAGAACCTGCAAACAGACCCTCAGCACTGCTCAGCACCAGCTCCCTGTGGCCCTCCTCCCAGGCGCCCCTACTCACTCTGCCCCTGAAGCCCCGCCCCTGGGGTTCCCTCAATCACCAAAGGCCGTTTCCTCCTCTACTGGATTGAAAACTTCCAGATCCCTTAATATCCATTCCCTATACTTCAAATTTTCTTTCTCCCGCTTCTCTTCTTCCTTGCTGCTGGTGTCAGAGAAAGAGGTTTGAGGACCAGTCCCAGTCATCCCAGTGCCCATGGGCTCGGTTGGTTCAACCAGTCATCCTGACCATGCCCTGTTGCCACCCATCTCACTTATCCCTTTCTCTCCCTGCCTTTAGCTAAAGACTTACCCTGAGACTTTCCTGAACCCTGTTTTACTCCTAAGTTTTTATCCTAGGTGAACGTTTTATGCTGGAGCTTCCCTTAGATGCTGGCACAGACTTCCTGCCTGAGACAACCAGCAACACACAGAGCTGAACTGGAGCTTTCTCCCGCCGATTCCCAATTGTTGAACCATGCTGTTCTCTCCGGCCTGCTCAAAACTCTCTCCTCTCCTGACTCAGGTGACGCTAAACTGCATACCTGTTCACACCCCTCCTTTTCCATTTCTTTTGGGATAAATGCCCAATCTGATCCACGGTGTCCATGCATAATATGAATCTGCATGCCTGTCCAGGACTTGGCCCCCCTCCCCTCCCCACTCCCCACACTGGTTCATCAATGGGTTATATGCCCTCCCACCTCAGAGCCTTTGCATACGCTCTTCCCTTTGCCTGAAACTTCTCCCTTCACGGCAGTCTGCCCTTATCCTAGGACAAGGCTCGTTCCCTGTGACACTCAGTCTGGGAATGCCGTGCCGCCCCTCTGTGACAGGCCCAGCAACTGCACAGAGGATGACTGTACACCAAGCCGCTTCGTGGCTTCTCCCCCACCAAGAGGGCAAAGGCACTGTCTTGTTTACCACATGCCTGGAGGAAGTTCTGGCTGAGGAATGCTCAGTGTTTGAGAACCAAAGAAAGGACAGATGACTCTCCCAGTAGTGTTACTCCACAGAGGCCGACCTCACTGGCTCTCTTTCTGCCACTGCCCTTAATGCAAGCATCTGCCTCTTTCCCTTCTGTATTCTTCTCCTGCCTCTCACTTCCCTCAAGCGTTTGTCTACATTTTTAGGAGATGCCCCACAAGCCCTTGGCTCCCTCCAACCTCGTCCCCTCTCTGGGACTTCACCCAGCTTCCACAGCTGCCTGCTGACCTCCCCAGATAGACGGTACCCAGGTTGCTCACAATCAAACATCTAAAACAAGTGGTCCCCACTCCCTGAGTGTCTGCATAAGTTTGTATCTGCCCTTCCCCAAACAGGCACCATAGAAGGTCAATGCTATGATCCCCATTTTATAGATGAAGAAACAGCTTCATCTTGCACCAAGCCACAGCGCTGGGATCAAAAACAAGGCGTGACCCCAGAGTCTGCCCTTTTCCTGTGACATCACCCTGTTTCCTCTTCCCCAATGTGCTCTGAGCCAGTTCTTCCTCCAGACACCCCTGGTTCTCCAAGGACTCCTCCATTCCATCATCACTCAGGCTTACAGCCTCATCTGTCTTTATCCCTTCCTCCTACTCCTCTCTTTGAACACCCAGTCACCGACAATTCACGATTTGCACTTGGCTATGTCTCTTGGATCCTCCCCTTCCTAATATTCCTTCTGCCACTTCCCACATCTGAGCCCTTACAGACTCAGAGCCTAGAGTACTACTGACTTAACTCATCTCTAGGCTCCCTCTCTTGCATCTACTTGCCACACCAAGCATTGCTTACTGGGTTGCTCCCTTCCTGCCCTGGAGCGTGCAATAGCCCTTGGAGGCCTAGACAATAAAACTCAGGTGGATTCCAGGTCCCCTCTACAACTAGTTCCTATCCACCTGTCCAGCCTCTCATCTGCTTTGAGCTCCACATTTTGCCAAACTGGACCCCTTCTCATGGTCCAAACATGCCTTAGCTTTATCCTTCTTCAAGACTTTGTTTAAACTCTTCTCATTACCCAGCGTGTCCTCATGCACTCTTAGATATTCTACATGGCCCGGCTCAGATGCAATCTCATTAAGAAACCTCTGACTATCTGAGTTTCTCCTGAGGCCTAGAGACCCCCTTTTGAGCCCATTCTCAGCTATGTAGGTCCATGAATCCGTCTACACTGAAAGCTTTGTGTGGCAGTGGCTCTGGAGGGACATCTCAGAATTCCCCCATTGCACCTGGCACACAGTAGATGCCTATAAAATGTTGTCCTAGAAGAATAAGGGGAAAGAAGTAAAGAAGGGGAGAGGGAACAGAAGGAAAGGAGGGAGGGAAAGAGAGGAGGATGAGAAGGAAGGGAGGGAGGAAGGAAAGGAGGGAAGAGTGAAGGGAGAAAGAAGGACGGAAGGGTAGTTGGCTGACTAGGTGACAGGACAGGTTCACCTTTCCCACTATGACCCTGGGCAAAGGGAAAAGTAAACAAGCATCAGACCAGCTCAACAGTGGGGTGGGGTTGGGTGTTCTGAGGATGCTTCTTACTTTCTCATTGGCGGTCCGGTTTAGGTAGTAATCTCGAGAGGGGAGAAAGAGCCCAGATTGGTCCACCTGCAATAGCAAGTCAAGGGAGTGAGCCTTCCCCCAACGCACACCAAGCATCTTGTACAGGGGTGGGGGATGGAGCCACCCCAGCCTGCCTGTCATAGGGGAGGAGAGTCTGGGCTCAGCAAATGGTCCATTAAGTCCCTCCCAACCCTTCTCCAGACTGGTACCTGGATAACATTGCTGTTGGAGCTCTTGGAGTCGGCACTGACGTAGACAGTGAAGAAGGGGGTGGCCCTGTAGGTCCCTGCTACTGCCTTCAGCACTTCCATGAAGTTGTCCTGGTCCCAGGGCCCCGTAATGTTCCAGCCACCAATCTGAGTAGAGACCATTGTGGAAACTGTGGCACAGGGGCCCCCAAAGCTTTCTGGGGCCATATCCTCTCCCAAGACCTATCCTGACCTCCCCCAGGGGTCCTACCTTGTCAATGAGGTCTCGCAGCGGCTGGGCTCCCAGTTCCTCGATGTGCTCCACCTGCAGGCAGGATAGGTAGAAACGCTGTGTCTTCCGCTCAGCTTCGCTGCTGGAGTTGAAGGTGGTGTTTTCTGTGGGGTAGAACACAGGTCCAGTTGGCAACTATGCTAACTGCTCACAGGGGTCCTGGGCCCTTGCTTGGTCCCTCTCCTTGCCTTGTGAAGGGGCAGGCCTCCTAAAGTAGACCCAGGAAGACTATCGGAAACAACAAAGTGTGGCTTCCTCTCCCCTGTCCACAGAAACCCTCCAAGATCTCTAAGCACCACAGACTCCCTGGTGCCTACCACACCTCAGCAGTGATCCAAGCAGAGTGCAGAGCACAGTCCCTTCATTGTACACTCAGAGGTCTGTCCCCTCAAACCCATCTCCACCTCTCAGGATCCCCCTGCTCTGTGCATCGCCCACCACAGGAGTGTTTGCAGTCATCTACTTATTCATTCCGTCACGGACATTTATTAAGTACCTAAATGCAAAGCCCTGTTCCAGGTGTGAGTTTTACTTGGCACGATGCCTCCCTGAAAGCCCCACTCACCAAGCAGGTGCTTCAGTATGGCCTGGTTCTGGTCCCAGAGGCTGTTGAAGGTGTTCCAGCGAGAACGCCCGTCAGGCAGAGGATTTCTCTGAATCCAGCCTCCACAGGAAAACTGGTAAAAGTCTTCACAGGGACTTACCCCACGGTCCAGGGACTCCAGGATTTTTCCAGCCACTCGAATGCAGGCCTCTGTGAGGCAGGTGCTGTGGGATGGGTCTGTGGCAGGGGACATGGGGGAGGTAGGGGACTGTCAGTGGGTCTGGGAAAAACAAATGCTTTGGGAAGGGCCATGACAACAAGAAGGTTGGGAGGAGAGAGAAAAGCTGGGGGAAGACTGGCCTGACCAGAGAAAACCTGAGTGACCCTTGAGGCCCCAAGGCCCCAACAGCTAGGAGGGCTGGTGACAGGTGTGGGCCCACCTACCTCTGTGGTACTGGACCCCCAGGGCCACCAAGCAGCCCAGTAGCAGTGCAGCCAGCAGTAGAGAGACAGCTGCTAAGACCAGCTCCAACTGGGTGTGCGAGCCCAAGAAGTCTCTTGTCCTCTTCCGGAATCCCACCTGGGGAACACAGCGTAACAGTGAGCTAGCAAGCTGCCGGTGGGGATTCAAGATCACAGAAGTCCTCCCAAAGGGTGAAGACACAGGCAGTTTCCAGAGCCATGGAGCAAAGACGCTAAAGGGGTTGACTTTGGGCACAGGGGCAATGAGGCGGTCTGAGTTGAGTCCTGAGCCTGCTTTGTGCAACGTCATGGCTGACCATCGCCTCACCCTAGTTCTAGCGCAGAGGCCAGAGATAAAGCTGAGGTGGGGGCAGGTGACCCTCCGGGGCAGCCCAGAGCTCCTGGGTCTGCCAGGCGTCATGTCAGGGCTGGGGCCTGGTGAGAAAGGGAGAACCCCCTTGCCCACCTCCACAGCGTCCGGGGAGGCCCCGCCCTCTACGGGGGTCTCAGGTGCGTCTTCCTCCCGCAGCGTGGTCCGTTTGTACTCCACCATCTGCCAGACAGTCGGGGGCGCCAACCGAGGTCAGGCAGAGAGGGCCCTTTGCCCACGGCCCTGCCCCAGTGCCCCTGGCTTGGCCGGGCCCCCTCCTGTCCGCAGGGAGGACTCCCTCTCTCCTGCCGGGCTCTCCGGCCTGGGGCCCCTCCGACCCGCGCCCCGTCCGGCACGCAGCCCCTTCTCGACCAGCCCCTGCTGACGCCTCCTGCCCCCTCGGCCTCAACCCCTCCAGCCAGTCCTCTCCCCGGAGCCCCCACTCACGTTGCCGCCGCCACCCAGCTCCTGCAGCGCGACGTTCATGGTGGAGTAGGGGCGGGTGGCACCTTAGGGCTCCCGGCGGCTGGCCCTCGCCCAGGCCTCGGCCTCGGCCCCCGGCCCGGTCCCGCCGCCGCCCGCCATCAGGGAGGAGCGCGCCCGCTGCTGCCCGCCACCCGCCCTGCGCCCGAGCGTCACGCCGGTGCCCGCGGCCGCCCTCCGGCGACGCCGGGACCCCTCTCCTCTTCAGGATCGGCCTGTCCCCCTCCCAGCAACACCCTCTTGCAAGCCACCCATAATTTCCATGCCTTTGACCCAGGCCCAAACCCTGGTGATACTTCTTGGCCCAATTCCCCACATTGCAGGCCCTCCCCATCCCCCTTAAACACATTTAGGAAGTGATGCTTTCTGGAAGAACATCTGCCCCCAGCAGTCCACACAGCCCCTCTTCAGCCGGGACACACACAGCCACACACGGGGGTGGCCCCGCATCCAGGGAGTCCACACGGCATCTACCCAGAGAGCATACAGACCCAAAGGGCACAACACATGGTCCCCCCCACACTAGACACACACCCAGTGTACACACTGCACACTCACCATCTATACCTCTACAAAAGGCACCCAGAGCCAACACACAAACTGCACTGTCTGACTACACACACACACGGCACACACGGAACCACACTCTGACTCTACTCCTCCACGTTGCTTTGAGACTGCACTTTTACTCCCCAAGATAATCGTTGTCATCAGATCATCTCACAAAGGGAGGGTTACAGATGGTGACAAATTGGCAGGGAAAAAAACAGCCATGCACAGATATTTAAAGAAAAGACGTGCTAACACTTCTAACTTGAGGAAAGCAAACCATTTTATTTGGGAGGTTTACAAGAAAAAAAAAAAACACCAAGCAATATTTAACTGAAAGGCAATAGTGTGGCATGTATGCAGCTGCCATCTGCCTTCCATATTGTCATTTCTTAATCAGGCCTGGTGCTGTTGCAGTCTGCTGCACTGAAGAGTGCCTAGTGGGTTTTTTGCCACAGTTTTTTAAAAAGTGCCTCATTCTCTTCCCTCTTCCCCCAGTTCAGTACATGAATTTGACCTGAGAAGGCTCGGAATGGCGGCAAATCCTTAATGCATTTCTCAACAGTCACCTCGGTCCTCAGCTTGCTGCATGAGGTTCTAGCACGGGCCGCTCTTGTGGCTGAAAAAAGGTGGATGATGAATTGATCAGGTGAAAGTGTTGGATCGCTTTCTTTGGCATTTACACACACACACACACACACACACACACACACACACTGCCCATTGCATGTTCTCAAATAGGAGACAGTACAGTGTTACAGGTAGAATAAAAGATTCTGGATTCAGACTCAATGTCCTCACTTGTAAAATTGAAATAAGAATAGTACCCATGTTAGGGTGCCTGGGTGGCTCAGTCGGTTAACCGTCTGCCTTCAGCCCAGGTCATGATCCTAGCATCCTGGGATTGAGCCCCTTGTCAGGCTCCCTGCTCAGCGGGGAGCCTGCTTTTCCCTCTCTCCGGATCACCCTGCTTGTGTTCCCTCTCTCGCTTTTTCTGTCAAATAAATAAATAAAATCTTAAAAAGGAGAAAAAAAAAGGAATAGCACCCATGTCAAAGGACAGAGTCTGGCACATTAGGGCACTCAGTGTGTGAGCTGCTATTTTTGTGTTATTGTTAAAAACCTATGGATAGAAACGAGAATTGTAAGGTTGGAGGAAGGCTGTTCTATTTCCTCCAGGTAGATGGGTTCTACGTTAATTAGAGGTTCCCTGAACAAGAAGGTTTCACATTCAGCCATACTGGGGTCTGCAGCAGCAAGGCCTTGGGATATCCACTTGGGACAAGTTTCTGCAGTTGTTCATGTTCTGATGACAGTGTGGCATCACAGCACTCACCTCTTTCCTTTATCACCCCCAAGGCTAGATGAAGGGGAACGTGGCAGCAGGGGCAGTCTTGGCCCATGGGAAGTTCCACCACGGCATGACCATGTGAGTGTAACCAAAGCTACTATATAAGAACTTCCTGGCAACAGGCTTATTAGAAATAGTCCTGTGGCTCCATGCCATTATGGAAATAGCAAGCTTATATAGCACTTTAGTATATGCCAGCCACTGTTGAAGGTGCTTTACATATGGGTACCCATTTACCCTCATGGCAATTATGAAGCCATTTTACAGATAAGGAAACAGGCATAGAGAGGCTAAGAGTCACACGGCTAGTAAGTAGCAGAGCTGGGATTCAAACCCAGGCAGTCTGGCTGCTTTCTGGAGAGCACTTTGGCAAAAGGAATCAAAAGGAGGATATACTTCCTCCCAACATTAGTTGCTGGTCTTCTGTCACATTTTCTCTGCAAGTGTAAGGAGAAACACATCAGTTTCCAAGCCAGACAGACATGGACTCAAATCTGAGCTCAATTCTTGATCAGCTGTATGATCTTTATCAAGTTACTTGAAAGCTCAGACACTTAATTTTCTTCATCTGTAAAATGGGAACAATCATCAGTGTCTCAGAGAGTTGCTGTGATAATTATATGCAGCCACTTAGGAGAGAACGTATTACCTACCCTGGTTTTACAGTGTTCTCAGTTTTACCTGGCTTGGCCTAAATGCACATTTCCTTTCCATGTCTCTTTCTTTTTCTTTTTTTTAAAGATTTTATTTATTTATTTGACAGAGATAGAGACAGCCAGTGAGAGAGGAAACACAAGCAGGGGGAGTGGGAGAGGAAGAAGCAGGCTCCCAGCGGAGGAGCCTGATGTGGGGCTCGATCCCAGAACTCCAGGATCACGCCCTGAGCCGAAGGCAGACGCTTAACAACTGAGCCACCCAGGCACCCCTCCATGTCTCTTTCTGGATTCAAATCATTTGTTGGATCATAACTATTTCTGATTACATGTTAAATACCCTAGCATGAGAGGTTTGGATGTTGCTCTATTCTATAATTACATTTCTTTCCTCTGTGTTTATCACCTTTGTCTCTTTTCCCCTTTCTCATTCTGTTATTTTTTTCTATCTTTTCTGCTCTCCCTTTTTTTTTTTAAAGATTTTATTTATTTATTTGACAGAGAGAGAGGCAGTGAGAGAGGGGACACAAGCAGGGGGAGTGGGAGAGGGAGAAGCAGGCTTCCCGCTGAGCAGGGAGCCCCATGCGGGGCTTGATCCCAGAACACCAGGATTGTGACATGAGCCTAAGGCAGATGCTTAATGACTGAGCCACCTAGGCACCCTGCTCTTCTTTTCCTATTCCTAAAATAATCTTTCTGTTGGTCTTTTTTTTCTTCTAAATTGATTGTGAATTGAGAGGGAATGGACAACGGTTTATGTGCTAAACTTACAAGGACAATATAGTCATGAAGATAACAAGACACATTAAAGTCCAGTGTTGACAGAGATGGGAAAAATGGGCATTCTCGCATTCCCTACATTGTTGGTGGCTTATAAATTGATATAACTTTTTTGGCAATATGAATCAAAAGGTGTAAGTGTGGGCACCTGGGTGGGTCAGTCGATTAAGCATCTGCCTTCGGCTCAGGTCATGATCCTAGGGTCCCAGGGTTAAGTCCCATGTCGGGCTACCTGCTCTGCAGGGAGTCTGCTTCTCCCTCTGCCCCTCCCCCCACTTGTTCTCTCAATCTCTTGCTCTCTCTCTCAAATAAATAAAATCTTTAAAAAAAAAAAAAAGGTGTAAGTGTATATACTCTGAACCAGAAAGTCTAATTCTGGGAAATTGTTCCAAGAAATAAGCATTATCTATAGGATGTTTGTATTAGTCAGCTTTTGTTGCAGAACAAACCTCCCCAAAATTTGTGGCTTCAAATCGTGAACATTTATTATTTCTTACGTACTGCAGGTTGACTGGATGGTTCTTCAGTCCCACGTCAGCTCAGCAAGAGGTGGATGGTGTAGCTGAACGGCCTCACTGCCATGTTTGGGCCTCCGTCGGGATGACTGGGCCCTGGCTCTATGTGGTGTCTCCTTCTCCAGTAGTCTAGCCCAGGTTCCTTCATATGGTTGTCTCAGGATTCCCAGAAACAAAAAAACAGGGCAAGCCTCTGTACAAACAGTTTTCAAGCCTTTGCCTGCCCCACATGTGCTAATGTCCCTATCGGGCAAAACAAGTCAGATGGTCAAGCCCAGATTCAGGGAGGGAGAAATAGAATTTACTGCTTGATAGGAGGAGCTACAAAACATTGGACCATTTCCCCCCCCCACAACATTTATTCATCACAGCACTGTCTGTAATAACAAAAGCAAACAGGGGCACCTGGATGGCTCAGCCTGTTAAGCCACTAACTCCTGATTTCAGCTCAGGTCATGATCTCAGGGTCCTGGGATGGAGCCTGCTTCTGGCTGTGCTTCAGGCTCTGTGCTCAGCGCGGGAGTCTGCTTGAGGATTCTCTCCCTCTGCCTCTGCCCCTCCCCCAGCTCTCTCTCTCTCTCAAATAACTAAATCTTTAAACAGAGTGGAGGACTTTTAAAAAAAGAGTAGAGGTCTTGTTGAAGAAATCAAACACCCATACAATGGCATAACAATGTGACATTTACAAAGGATGGAAAGGAAGAGCTAATGCTCTGGGGAAATGTTCTCCATGTAGAATTAAATAGGGGAGTAAAAGGGTTACAAAATCTCATCTTTGTGAAGCAAAAAAAGTATAAGAGCACAGATTTTTCAAAAGAGATCGGAAGGACAGCAACAAAATGTTAACATATCTAATAATGAGATTACTTCTAATTTCTTCCTTATGCTTTCCTGTATATAGCTAACAGTTCTATTGTCTTGCACTTACCTAAACACTTTACATATGTTAATTTACTTAATACAATGACCCAATAACATATAGTCTAACAGTATCATTGTCCCTATTTTATAGATGAGGAACCTAAGACACAGCGAAGCTTACCAACATGCCCAGTCACACATCAGGTAGAAGGAAGATCCTTGATTTGATTCTAAGCTCCATGCTCTTAACTAGTATTCTCTCTTCTAAATCAAGTGATTTGTCTGGGACGAGAGCATGATGTTTGGTAAATGGACCATATCACTGGTTTTAAACCTTTAAAAAATTATCAAAACCTTTTTATTGCAAAAGTAATATACTCCTTAATGTATGAAAGTAATATACTCCCTTATATGGGATAAAAAGATGAAATTCCACCTGCCAGGATTCCAGTACCATTCTCACCTTTCTTTTATATGCATTTGCATACCTAAATGCACAGAGTGTATGTGTGTATGTGTGTATGTGTAGGTGTGTATGCATAAATGTGTGTGTATACTTTTTCCCTGTATATGAAATCACACTCTACAGTCATCATTTGGTGACATTTTGGCAGGCTTTGGAGATCTTACCATGTCAATCCACACAGATCTGCCGTATTCTTTTTTGTGATTTATCAGCCTCTGCTAAATAGAATGAGTCCCAGAAATACCCTCCTGGTATGGACTTCCTTCAACAGGGTGAGAGCAAAGGGCCCCCAGAGAGAGTTTAAGGAAGGAGAAACATAGTCCCCAGAGATGTAAAAAGATGACCCCAAAGTATTTGTAACAGGTTGCATTTGTTTCCTAGGATTGCTGCCACAAAGTACCACAAACTGAGTGGTTAAAACAACAGAAACTTATTCTCTCACAGTTCTGGAGGTGAAAAGTCCAAAATTAAAGTATGGGCAGGACCATACTCCCTGGGAAGATTCTAGGGAAGAATCCTTCCATGCCTCTTCCAGCTTCTCATGGGTCCCAGCAATCCCTGGTGTTCCTTGGCTTGTAGGAACTCCTATCTCCACTTCCTCACATAGCCTTCTTCCCTGTGTGTATGTGTCTTTGTTCATCTGTCCTCTTATAAAAACAGCAGCGACTGGATTTAGGACCCACTCTAATCCAGTATGACCTCATCTTAATTTAACTAATTATATCTGCTAACACTCTATTTCCAAATAAGGGTACATTCTGAGGTTCCAGGGGGATGCAAATTTTAGGGGGCCCCTATTCAACCTACTACATAGGCCTAAAGTTTCCACCTGAATAAAAGTGCCATTATTACTCAAGTGTCAAAAAGCATAGTATTCTGTTTAGAACATACGGATCAAGTCCACTAGGTTTTGAGAGACTTTCAGTTGAGAAATTCAATGCACTGTCACAAAAGTCCAAACAAACTTAATTTCATTTTAGCTGTGAAAATGAGTTTTCATCTCATGGACAGCGATGCAGAACTTCACAATTTTAAGTAGAGGATCACGATTTAAAGACACACCCCCCCAGCCACATTTTTACAACATAACTGTAGCTTAAATCATTCTGTATCTTTACAATTTTGTACTTAGGTCTTGTACTTTAATCATGATCTACCACACACAGCAGGGACAGGAATAAGATTATTTAAGAAGGAGCTAACCAAATGAATTTCAAGTTCAATGGTTATTTCTCCAATCTTTTCATTCTGGGAGTAGACAAGAGAACAATTTCAATTCCCTACCCAGTGCTCTCATCTCATCCTTGGCAAGAACTCTCACGGTCCCTTTAGCACTTTTGGTGAGGGACAGCTCATTACCTCCTGAGACAATCCACTTCATATCAGGACACCAATTTCATCTACAAAACTGTCCTTAATGTAGGTTCTATCACGTTTAATGCTTCAGACTAGAATGGAGAGGCTCAGAGAGGTATGCGTATTATGCAAACGGATGAGGAAAAGCTTGGAGGGATATCTATCAAAGGTTTCATGAGATTTTCTGTATTTTCCTAAAATGTTACAGGTACATGTGAACTAATTTTTTAAAGATTTTATTTTTAAGTAATCTCTACACCCGAAGTAGGGCTTGAACCTACAATCCTGAGATCAAAAGCGGCACAGTCCACTGACTGAGCCAGCCAGACACCCCAAACGAATGTACTTTTTATTTTTATTTTTTTAAAAGATTTTATTTATTTATGTGACAGAGAGACAGCCAGCGAGAGAGGGAACACAGCAGGGGAGTGGGAGAGAAAGAAGCAGGCTCCCAGCGGAGGAGCCCGATGTGGGACTCGATCCCGGAAGGCTGGGATCACGCCCTGAGCCGAAGGCAGACGCCTAACGACTGCGCTACCCAGGCGCCCCACGAATGTACTTTTTAAAACTATAATTATGGGGCCTTCGGTTCAAGGTCACACAGAAAGTGGCAGAGCCAGGATTGGAGCCCATTTCTAGACAACCTCCAGTGGGGTAGAATTTTCTGGACTCGATCCTAGTGACCCTGAGCTTCACCATCTCTTGTCGTTCCAGATCTCAGGGCTCCTTTCATTCCAGCTGGGCCTCCAGCTTTGGACCTCATCCCAGAGAGCAGGATGCAGCTGAGGAGGACTTGCTAGGGATGGGCCTCTAGGTCTGGGGCTTTGAGTGAATCTTGCACAGACCTATTCTCTGGCACTACTCCCTTCGCCAATCCTGGTCCCTGAGGGCAGCCACCATGGCAGTAGCCTCTGCATCCCTGGGACTAACCCTTGGTGAGGAGTTGGAGGAAGGAGACCCAGCACCAGGCAGCTTCACTGTGTGATTTGAAGGGAAGGAGGTAAAGCGCTTCAGGGACACTGGAGACCCCCTCAGCCTCGGGTATGGAATGAATGTACGGGAGGCTTATTACGCTAATCATTTCTGTCGTCAGCTACGCCGAGTGTGGGACCTCCCCCGACCCCCAAGGCCAGCGATTGCGCCAGAGGCCCTGCGCGCTAGCAAGCAGGTGACGCGGCCGCTGACGGCCAGCTGAGGGTAGGGGAGAGAAAAAGGACGCTTTCCCGACTGTGCAGCGGGAACTGTCACGTGATCCCCCGCAACGCGGGGGGGGCGTACCCTCCATCTCTCGTCTTCTACCTCCGGATACCCACTGGCGCGCGCCGCGTCCTCAGGCGCTCCGGGCTTCCCCGCGTCACCTGCAGCCAGGGCGCCCCCCGCGACGCCGCCATTCATTCCTCCTACACAGCGCGCGCAGCCAGAACCTCCAGGGCCAGGAGAACTGCGGGGCACAGGAGGCGCTTTGAGCTCGAGTTTCGGCGCCAGCAGCAGGGGTGGGGGTCTACCCTGGTGCGCGCGCGTCAGCCGAGTTACCGAGATTCCTCCTAGGAGAGACCGAAATTACACAGAAGCTCAGGAGACGTTAACAGTGGCACGTACGTACAGGGGCCAAGCGTGGAGGCATACAGAAAGGCAGAGACACTTCAAAGAAACAGAAGTAGACAGAGACTGTGACACAAAGAGATACGGGGAGCAGAAACAGATACAGACACAGAGAGAAACTGATACATAGGCAGACACAGACACAGACGGGCAGTCAAAGGAACACTCCAGATAAACAGTTTAAGACCCAAAGACCAATCCGACACAAACGCGCCAACTGCGGTGACACCACCCACCCGCCTGAGCTATTCCCGCGTCCGTGGGTTCGCACAGTCCAGCACACCTAACGGGTATGGGACCTTCTCCCCAGAGCGTTTCCAGAGTCCCCCCGTATCGAATGCTATCCAGATTCCAGGATTCTGGCCCCGCCCCGCCCCCCAATTCCCAGTCCCCCTTCCTCGCCTCTAGGAGCCTCCTTGCCAGACCCTCCTCCCGTTCCTCGGGTACCGGTCTCTCTCCCGCCCCCCATTTCCCAGTCTCGCCTCTCCCGGCCAGGATCCTGCACCCGTTGGCGGGTACAATTCATCCAGCCGCCACTCCCGCCTT
>NC_048218.1:79729150-79730580 GCF_002007445.2 Ailuropoda melanoleuca
CCGGTCCCCGTCACCACCTCCGCCGCCGCCGCCGCCGCCTGCCCAGCGGCCCGGGAGGCGGAGGCGCGGGGGAGGAGGCCCCGCTTGGCTCCGCAGCCCCGGATGCTGCATGACTTCATCCTTCCGCCGGCTCCCCTGCTGAGCTAGGGCCGGTCCGGCAGCTAGCCCGCCGCCCGCGCCCCGCCGCAGTCCCGCGCCCACCCCGCGCCCGCCATGTCCGAGATTCTGCCCTACAGTGAGGACAAGATGGGCCGCTTCGCCGCCGATCCCGAGGGCTCCGACCTCTCCTTCAGCTGCCGCCTGCAGGACACCAACTCCTTCTTCGCGGGCAACCAAGCCAAGCGACCCCCCAAGCTGGGCCAGATCGGCCGAGCCAAGAGAGGTATGCGGCCGGGGCCCGGAGTCGCCGCTTGACCCAGAAACCCTTCGCGGGGCGCCCCCCGGCTGCCGTTCCCCGCCAAGCGCCCGCAGCTCTTGCCGCAGACCAGCGCAGCCAGCCGCTCGCTGGCCGGGGTTTCGGGAGGGGGGGTGTCCCCGCTGCAGCCTTGTGTCCCTTTCTTCCCCTCTCCCGGGAACGCAGTGCCCCGGATTCGATGCTCGCCACCTCTGGAAGTAGAGGCCTGACACCCGGGCCAGGGGGAGGGGCCGGACGGGGCATTTGGGGCTGCCTGAAGTGGGAACGTGGGGCTACCGGCCGCTTCTTCAGAATCAAACGCTGAGTCGGTGGACGCTTCGGAAGAACCTCCGGGTGGGAAGGGACGTCCGATTGGAGACAGGACAGGGGGCCGGGGATTCGGTTGTCCTCGTTGTTCGCATGGGGTGGGGGGCTCTGTTGGTGCCACGGAAGAGGGGTTCAAGCTGCGAGAGGATTAGGGTGGGGAGAGGGTTGGACTAGGTGAAGATTCTGTTTGAGAAGGGGGTCTGTCGAAGAGGGGGCTCCCACGAGCAAAAAGGATGATCAGCTCGGATGGAGGAGAGCTCAGGCGGCGGGAGGGTTTGGACTGGGAGGTTGAACTGCTGGTTGGAAGAGGGGGCGTTCCTCCATAGAGAGGGGAGGACGGCCTGTGGGAGCTGGGCTCGGCGGTGGGTCCAGTCGGCAAGAGAATTCGGATGGGGAGGGCACTGTGGCACGGGCGTCCGAGGGGCGTCACTGGGCCACGGGAAGTAGCTGTTCGGGGAGCGAGGACGCGGGACCCATTCTCGCCGCCGCCGCCCCCTGAGGCCGCGCGGCTGACGCGCTTTCTCCCTGCGCAGTGGTGATCGAGGATGACCGGATAGACGACGTGCTGAAGGGGATGGGGGAGAAGCCGCCGTCCGGAGTGTAGACGCGCCGGCTCGGGCGGCGGGCTCCGGGCCCAGCCCCGCAGCGGCCAGGAGCGCGGGCCGGCTATGCAGCTGCCGGCGTCCCCCGCCCCGGCCCAGGCGCCCGC
>NC_048218.1:80064126-80157211 GCF_002007445.2 Ailuropoda melanoleuca
TGATTGATTTGACAGAGAGACAGCCAGTGAGAGAGGGAACACAAGCAGGGGGAGTGGGAGAGGAAGAAGCAGGCTCCCAGCAGAGGAGCCTCATGCGGGACTCGATCCCAGGACTCTGGGATCACGCCCTGAGCCGAAGACAGATGCTTAATGACTGAGCCACCCAGGCGCCCCTCACCTGTGCCTTTAGTAGGCGGTTGAGGTTATTGTTTCCTTGTTGTTCTTTGCACTTTTTCAGCCTAAGCACTGGGGATTTTTTTGTCCACTTAACCTTCACTCAGGTCTTTGGTTCTCCTTCCAGGGGTTATTTGTACTGTCCTTCCATCCTGCAGTTACCCCACCCCAACCCATTTCTGGGAATGCAGCTTGAGCTATTTTCCCTATCAATTATAGGAGCACCTTTTATAAAAAATCACTATTAGTTGTCTTTTTTTAAAATATCCTATTTAGAAATAATTTAAATCTTACAGAAAAGTTACAGTACAAAGGACTCCTAAGTCTTTTAAAAAAGAAAGAAAAGTGGGGCGCCTGGGTGGCACAGCGGTTGGGCGTCTGCCTTCGGCTCAGGGCGTGATCCCAGCGTTATGGGATCGAGCCCCACATCAGGCTCTTCTGCTATGAGCCTGCTTCTTCCTCTCCCACTCCCCCTGCTTGTGTTCCCTCTCTCGCTGGCTGTCTCTATCTCTGTCGAATAAAAAAAAAAAAGAAAAAAAAGAAAGAAAAGTAACTTGGGTTTAATGAGGTATAATTGACATATAAAAACCTGCACATATAAAGTATATATATTGGTAAGGTCAGACATGTGGACACCCATGGAACCATTGCCAGAATCAAGATAATGAGCATACTCATCATCCCTGAAAGTTTCCCAGTGCTCCTCTCTAGCCCCTCCTTTCTGCTTCTCTCCCCATTCCTGGGCAATAACTTCTCTACTTTCTGTCATGAGTTTCATTTGTACTTACTTTCTACTGTTTAATATTAATGGAATCATCCAGCATATACTCCTTTTTGTTATTCTTGCTTCCATTACTCTGTAGTTTGAAATTCATCCATGAAGTTGTGTGTATCAGTTTACTCCTTTGAATGGGTGACTAATGTTCCGTTGTATGAATATGCCAGAATATGTGTATACATTCACGTGATGGACATTTGGGTTGTTTCTAGTTTTAGCTCTTACAGAAAACCTGCTGTGAATATTAGTGTATATTCTTTGTATGGATGTGTGCTTTCATTTCTCTTGGGCTAATATCTGGAAGTGGAATGGCCAGATCATATGGTAAGTAAGTATTTAACTTTTAAGGGCCTTCCAAATAGTCCTCCAGAGTGGTTATAATATTTTACTTTCTCACCAGCAGTGTGGGAGATTTTCAGTTTCTTCACATCCTCACCAACACTTGGTATGGTCAGTCTTTTTAATTTGTAATAAGTATATAGTGATACCTACATGGTTTTAATTTATATTTCTTTAATGATTAATGATGTTGATCAACTTTTCATGTGCTTGTTTGCTATCCATATATCTTCTCTGAAGTGTTCAAATGTTTTGCCCAACTAAATTGCTTTCCTTTATATGTTCTGGATTCTGGATACAAGTCCTTTACCAGATTTCTGATATGCCAGTGTTCTCTTTTAGCCTATATCTTGCCTTTTCTTAACAGTGTCATTTGAAGAGTGTAAATTTTTAGTTTATATGTAGTCTGATTTACTAATTTGTTTTTTCTTAAGGATCATGCTTTTTGTTCTCATAATTATGAAATATTTGCCTAACTTACAGTCACAAGGAGTTTTCTCCCGTCTTTTCTTTAAAGGTTTTTATCTTACGTTTTACATTTAAGTCTGTGTTTCACTTTGAAAGAACTGCAAAAGACTCTTGAACCACAGTCACCAGTTTTTAACATTTTGCTACATTTCACTTACCATTTTCTCTATATATACATACTATTGTTTCTGAACTACTTGCAAGTAAGTTGCATATATCATGCCCTTTTACCCATGAATACTTCAGTGTATATTTCTAAGATTATGAATATTCTTATACAAACAAAGTCTTTACTGGCAACATGGCATCATTAAAATTCTATCTCTCAGTTCTCAGTGTCAATGTAAATGGTTTAAACGCTCCCATAAAACGCCACAGGGTTGCAGATTGGATAAAAAGACATGACCCATCCATTTGCTGTCTACAAGAGACTCATTTTGAACCCAAAGATGCATTCAGACTTAGAGTAAGGGGATGGAGTACCATCTTCCACGCAAATGGACCTCAAAAGAAAGCTGGAGTAGCAATTCTCATATCAGATAGACTGGATTTTAAACTAGAGGCCATAGAGAGAGATACAGAAGGGCACTATATTATTCTTAAAGGAAGTATTCAACAAGTGGATATGACAATTATGAATATTCTTGTATCTTTCCACAGTTCAGTTATCAAATTCAGGAAATTAATATTGATATAATACTTTAACTTCATTTATAGAACATATTCCAGTTTTGTCAGTTGTCCCAATAATGTCTTTTGTAGCTATTTTCCCCGCTCTAAGATCACGTATTGCATTTAGTGGTTATGTCTCTCTGGTCTCCTAAAAGCTGGAACATTTCCTTCTGCAGCTTTTTTTTTTTTTAATTGAGGTATAATTGACATATTAGTTTCAGTGTATAACATAATGCTTTGATATTTATATATATTGCAAAATGATCACCATAGTAAGTCTGGTTAACATAGTTAAGAGTAAGTCTGTTACCATTTATAGTTACACATTTTTTTCCTTGTGATAACTTTCAAGAGCTGTTCTGTCAGCAACTTTCAAATATGCAACACAGTAGTATTAACTGTGGTTGCCATGCTGTACGTGACATCCCCATGACTTATCTGTTTTATAATTGGAAGTTTGTACCTTTTGACCCTCTTCACTCATTTTGGCCCTCTCCACCCCCAACTCTGGCAGCCACCAGTCTGTTCTCTCCATATATCCTGGGCTGGCTTTTTGTGTGTTTTTTTTTTTTTTTTTTAAGATTCCATTCATAAGTGAAATCATACAGTATTTGCAATTCTGTGGCTTATTTCACTTATTTCTCCTAATGCCCTCAAGGTCAGTCCATGTTGTCACAAATGGCAAGATTTCCTTCTTTTATTTGTTTAAGATTTTACTTACTATTTTAGAGAGAGTGTGAAGGGAAGGGGCAGAGCAGACAGAGAGTGAGAGAATCCCATGTCGATTCCATGCTGAGCCCAGAGCCCAGCATGGGGCTCAATCTCACAACCCTGAGATGATGACCCAAGCCAAAATCATGAGTCAGATGCCCAACTAATCGAGCCACCCAGGTGCCCCAAGATTTCCTCCTTTTTAATGGCAGAATAATATTCATGTGTGTGTACACCATGTTTTCTTTATCTGCTCATCCATCGATGGACACTTGGGTTGTTTCCCTATCTTAGCTATTGTAAATAACTCTAGTATGAACATGAGGGTGCATATACCTTTTTGAGTTAGTGTCTTTGGATAAATACCCAGAAGTGGAATAATTCTGTTTTTAATTTTTTAAAACATTTTTTTAAAGATTTAATTTATTGAGAGAGTGCATGGGCAAGGGGAGGAGCAAAGGGAGAGGGGGAGAGAGAGCATCTTAAGCAGAGTCTGTTAAGCATGGAGCCTGACACAGGGCTTGGTCACCCAACCCAGAGATCATGACCTAAGCAGAAATCAAGAGTCGGATTCCCAGCCGACTGAGCCACCCAGGTGCTCATCTGTCTTTAATTTTTTGAGGAACTCCCATGCTGTTTTCCATAGTGGCTGCACCAATTTACACTCCCATCAGTGGTGCATGAGGGTTCCTTTTTCTCCACATCCTTGCCAACACTTACTTTCTTTTTGATAATAGCCATTCTAACAGGTATGAGGTGATATTCTCATTGAGATTTTGATTTGCATTTCTCTGATGATTAGTGATGTTGAGCACCTTTTTCATGTGTCTGCTGGCCATCTGAATGTCTTCCTTGGAAAAATGTCTGCAGATTTTCTGCCCATTTTAAATTGGATCGTGTTTTTTTGCTGTTGAGTTATGTGAGTTCTTTATATATTTCAGAAATTAATCCCTTACCAGATATAATTTGCAAATATTTTCTCCCATTTGGAAGGTTGCCTTTTCGTTTTGTTGATGGTTTCCTTTGCTGTGCAGAAGCTTTTGGGTTTGATGTAGTCCTACTTGTTGCTTTTGGTCAGCCTTTTTTTTTCCCCCCATGTCATTAACAGTTTTGAACAATACAGGTCAGTTATTTAATAGAATGTCCATCAGTTGGGTTTGTCTGTTTCCTCATGATGAGATGCTGATCGCGTGTTTTTGGTTGGAATGCTACACAAGTGGTGTTACGTCCTCAGCACAGCTGGAGGCACATAATGCCCGTTTGCCCCTTACAGTCCATCTGTTGACTGGTTGTTATCCTGCTAGTTCTCTACTGAAGTTACTGGTCTCCTTTACCTGTGAAAGTCAGTGTGTAATCTGTGGGAAGATGCCTTGGGATCTATGCAAGTATCGGGAACTCTTGTTTGTCAGCCTCCTCACCCCCCTGAAATAGCATCCATGCTTATTCTGGCTGGAATCAGTTTTTGCAGTGATGGATGTTACGAGGGTAAAGGTGTACATCTCATTAGCTTTCCCTAGTGTTAACATGTTTAACCATAACTTGCCAAACTAAAAAATTAACATTGATAAAGCATTGTTAAACTGCAGACTATATTTGGATTTGAATTTTCCACGATGTTTTTTTTTGTTGTTGTTGTTCCAGGATACTGCATTGCATTTAATTATCATGTCTTTTTAGTATCCTCCAGGCTGTGATGGTTTCTCGGTTTTTCCTTGTCTTTCATGACCTTGATACTTTTGAAGAATAGTGGGAATATGTTTTGTAGAATGTCCCTCATGGAACATGGAAGTTTTATTATTATTTTTATATATACATACTATATATATATAATTTTTTTAAAAAAGATTTTTAAGTAATCCCTACACCCATTGTGGGGCTTGAACTCAGCCCTAAGATTGAATCATGTGCTCTACCAACTGAGCCAGCCAGATGTCCCGGAGATTTATTATTTTTATTTTAATTTTATTTTTATTATTATTAGTATTTTTTAAAGATTTTATTTATTAATTTGACAGAGACACAGCCAGTGAGAGAGGGAACACAAGCAGGGGGAGTGGGAGAGGAAGAAGCAGGCTCCCAACAAAGCAGGGAGCCCGATGCGGGGCTCAATCCCAGGACACTGGGATCACGCCTCAGGCCGAAGGCAGACGCTTAACAACTGAACCACCAGGCGCCCCCAGAGTTTTATTATTTTTAATAAGTGACTGGAACTGAGAATTTTGGGAGCAGACGAATGAAGTTAAAACGCTGGCCTCCCTTTGCTCTCCCCCTGGTCTTAAGCTGCACTGAGCTTCTTTGCATTCCCCCCACCCCACCCCCACTATACTCTGATCTCCAGGCTGGTTTTCTGCCTGGAACACTCTTCTCATCTCCTCCTCTTCTAAAGATTGGCCAATGCCTGGTGACCCTTCCGTGCAAAACTTGATGTCACTTACGACCCCTTCCATGTGCTCTCCCTTCCATGTGCTGCCATAGTATGCCCCGCTTCCCCATCATAGCTGATCATGTTTTGTTGTTTTTACTTCTGCCCCTCTGTAAGCTCCGTTAAGGAAGGGACTGATGGTTTGGTTTCCCTCCATACCCCCACCATCTAGCATAGTACCTGATACGAAGTAGGCCTCAAGTATTTGGATGAATGATTGTGAGATTTAACGTGAACTAGGAATTATGACCTAATTTCTCAAGTATTCTACCATTTAGAGGAAGTGGGAACATGTCTGACATTAAGTGTTTATATTAGCATTATTTATCCAGGAGATATTTCATAGCCATTATACATTTAAGTTATGAAGGTTATGTAGCAACCTGGAGAAACACATGATTAAAAAAAAATACAGCTATTATAATTTCAACTACAACAAGAACTTCAAATTATAACAAGAAATGGTTGACTTATTGATCATAAGGTTGTGACATTTAGGGTTTTGTTTTTTGGTGGTTTTTTTGGTTTGTTTTTTAAAGTAAGCTTTAGGCCCAACATGGGTCTTGAACTCATGACCCTGTGATGAAGAGTTGCATGCTTTACTGACTGAGCCAGCCAGGCACCCTGACATTTAGATTTTTATTCTCTAATAGGGTTTTGGGAGAAGTGCTTCTCAGGCAGGCAAATGCATGTGTGTCCCTGGGAGGATGCTGTGATGGGTGGCTCAGGCAGAGCCATGGGACAGACATGGCATGCTTTCCTGGAGCAGAACATCTCTTCAAAGGTTTTAAAGAAAATGTTTAGTTTTATTATGAAGTAGGGTGCAAATTACATGTGATTTTTTTTTTTCTTAGATAAAAACATTATACATGGAAGAAATCCACACATGTGGGTTTCTTTGGGCAAATTCATGTCACACTCTGGGTGAAGTGGCTTTGTGGAAATTTGCGAATTTCATTTTAGTCATGAAATGAAATTCCTGAAGTTCATTAAGCACCCACATGCTGGTTATTAGACATCTCGTTCTTTCCAGGTGGTTACCATGCAGTGGATTTGCAGCCCCTTTGTCTGATATTTTCTCTGTTAATAACTAAAAGCTTTTAAGCTTTGTGCTCACCCTAGAAATGTGTGGCTTATCAATTTTGTGGACAAAGTTTTGCTACTTTAGATATTGTCACTAAAAAGTTGCACATTGAGAGTTTCACATGTTCACGTGTGTTCACTTGCAGTCAGGCGCAATCATGACCGTCCTTGCTGCTGTCTGCACAAAGATTCCAGAAGGGAGGCTCGCCATTATCTTCCTTCCAATGTTCACATTCACGGCAGGGAATGTGAGTATTTTTCTGAAGGGAAGTGCTGGGACAGTGGTGATATTTTTACATTGAATTCTTGCCCTTAAATTAGAAATGTCAACGCTGGAGGAATCAAAGTTGTACCAGTTCTATTCTCTTTTGCTCTCAGGCCCTAAAAGCCATTATTGCCATGGATACAGCAGGAATGATCCTGGGATGGAAATTTTTTGATCATGCAGCACATCTTGGGGGAGCTCTCTTTGGAATGTAAGTTTGAGTATAACTGATTGCTACACTGCTTTCTTGGGTCTTCTCCCCCCGCCCACCTTAGGAAGGCAGAGCAAGGCAGTTAACTCTGGGATGGAAGCAGGGTCAGGTGGGGGTGGGAGGGTGAGAAAACATGCACATGGTTTCCTTTGGCCTTGCCCAGTTTCACCGTGTGAGGTGGAAGGGGAAGAACAGCAGTGCTGTCCCAGCCTCAGTCATTTGTAGAGACACTGCCTTTACCCTACCCTTAACCTCCGCTCACCCCGACTCGGGAGCTCTCAGGATTCCTAGCCCCTCTTGGGATACTGTTCCCCACCCCAAGTGTTCACTGTCCTCTCCTTTCCCTACTCTCAGGCCTCCCCTCTCCTACCACCACTCACCGCTCTGTCACCAGTTCTGGGCAGACACAGAGTGGACACTCTGCCTGTGACAAGTGTCCAGGTGTGTGCTATCTGAACGAGTAGAGGCCGGGGATCCTAAACCAGCATTGACCACTTACTGGGCATCTGTTATGTGGTGGGCTCTGAGCTGGTGGTTTCTATTCTCTTATTAGTTCCATTTTCCTGATGGGAAACAGGTTCAAAAGTGATCTTCTCCAGGTCAGACAGCTAGGAGCAGAGCAAAGATTTAAACCCAGATCCAAAGTCCTTCCCACCTCCGTCTCCCCATATTGAATACGGTAGCATAGTGTACACAAGATCTTCCATTTGTGTGTCACACGATGGAATTTTGCCTGAAATGCAGTAGTGCTGGAGCGCCTCTGTCACGGCACTTCCTCAGGACTCTGGAGCCCGTCTGACCGTGAGCGCCCCTTCGGAAGACTCATTGTCTGTCTGGTGTACTGGATCCCCTGATGGACTATCTTTTCCTTCATAAATGTTGCTTTTTGTGGCACTTACTTGATTTTTACTTTGTTTCATGACAATGGAAAACTGAAGTTTTTCAATTAAAAAAAAGAAAAATCTATTCTAAGTGGAGCAGTTTTGCCCAGTAGGCGGTGGAACTAAATGCCATTATGCCATTTATAATTTTCAGTGATGATTAAAGAATCACATATGTGAGTTCTGGCTTTAACAGCCGCACATTATAAATAGTAGAAACTGACCTGATATTACAATGTGAGAAACATAAAAACTTAGGAAAAAGGGTTCTGTTTTATGAACTCTAAATTTATCTCTCTGGATCCTCCCCTGTATACTTAAAGGATTTTCTCCCCAGCAGGTTTTTATTCTTCTGAACTATAATTAGATGACCTTTTCCATTCTGAAAATAATTGTATCAAACGTATTTTAAAGTACAAGATCTGAAAGGCAGAGGAATCCTTTCTCCTTGCTGTTTCTAATTTCAACTCCTTTCATTTACTAGACCTCAGTAACGTCCAGAATTCCTCTTCCAACATCTTTAATTAATAAAATCAGAAATCCGTACTGATGGCAAAGATTCCATTAGTATCCTTCTGTATATTTCCTTGACTCTCTGCCCCTCGCCTTGTACCTTTGTGATAATAATCGCTAACATACATTGAGTATTTGCTGTGTGCCCAAGCTGAGGACTGATTTCATACTCTTAAATCCTATGAGGTACTCAGTTTTACAGAAAAGAAACTGCTTTATTTTATTTCATTTTTTCAAAGATTTTATTTATTTGAGGGAGAGAGAGAAAGAGAGCATGAGCAGGAAGGAGGGGCAGAGGGAGAAGGAGAAGCAGACTCCCCACCGAGCAGGGAGCCCGATGCGGAGCTTGATCCCAGGACCCCGAGGTCGTGACCTGAGCTGAAGTCAGCCGCTTAGCTGAGTGAGCCACCCAGGCGCCCCAGAAACTGCTTCGAAGGGAACTGTTGGAAGTCACACAGCTGGTCCTCTGCAGAGCGGGGTTTCAGAGTAAGCACTAACTAGGCTGTGCGGCTCCTGCGGAGCAAACCAGAAACACCAAATCAAAACTTAGAAATTGGTCACTTTAAAGTTTTCCTAATTTTAATTTGGCCAAATGACCAATTCTATTTGAACTTCCAAGTATAATCAGAACAGTTTACCTGTAATATTAAACTATTTGATTCTCTTTATTAATAGAGAGCTCCTGACAAGTGATTCATTTCTTGCAAGCGTTTTACAATTGCATTCGAATCTTAGGTGATCCTTTTTCTGTTGTTCTGAGAAACAGAACTGACTTAGTCAAAATCTGACTAAGGCCAAAAGAATTTTGTAACATGCCTTTTAATTTGCATGTTTTTTTAAGTGTCTTTTTCCTTTCTGTAAATATACTGATTATTTTTTAACATTTTAGTGGTGACTATTTTTCGTGGCCATTTTTAAACTGTATTTAGTGAATATTAAGATTTAAGTACTTAAAAGATTCAGTACTTTATAATAAACATATTCAGAACAAAAACACTGAGGCATTAAACTGATATTCTGATACTAATCTAAGTCATTTAAATAGAGCATTTTTTTCAGTCAGGTGTCTGGAGAGATGCAAAGATTAACACAGTCTAGTCTCTGCCTCAGGCAGCATGAAATCTGTTTGGGCAAACCAGGGCAAAAATAAAGGTTTCAGTCATAGTAGCTTTCAATAACAGCCATTCCAGATCAACCCCCACCTCCTCCAGGAAGCCTTCCCAGCCTCCCCCAGCCCAGGACAGGAGGAGTTATGTGCCCCTGAGTTATGCTAAGACTGTGCCTCCCTCCGGTAGGGCTTCTGGTCTTGTACTTAGGCCCATGGGCTTCGAAAGGCAGGCCCCGCTCATTGGTCACTCAGCTGTGTGTTCCTCAGCTTACAGTAGATGCTCGCTAGATGCTGCAGGGAGGGCACAGCTTTCAGAGTCAGATTTAGGTTCTAGTGTCCTTTCTGGCGAACCCTCGTTGTGCAGCCTGGGCAGGGTAAATTACTAAACTTCTCGGTGCTTCAGCTTCCTCAGCTCATAGCTTCAGGCTGCTTTTAGGCAGTTTTGAACAGCAGAATGGGGATTGGAACCGTATTTTAAAAGACGGGCAGAATTTGGATCAGTAGATGACCCTTTGTGTAGCCAGGGTGGAAGCTGATGAGAAGCATTTAAACTACTGAAGCCCATCAGGGTGGCTGGGTGGCTCAGTTGGTTAAATGTCTGCCTTCGGCTTAGGTCCTGATCCCAGGGTCCTGGGAATGAGCCCCGCATGCTCAACGGGGAGTCTCCTCCTCCCTCTGCCCCTCCCCCTATTTGTGCTCTATCAAATAAAATCTTAAAAAAAAAAAAAAACAAAAAACCTGTTGACGCCGTCATTAGTGACCTTGAATGCTGACATTTCTTATATTTTATGTAGTGGAGACCAGGCTTAGAATCTGACCTTCAGGTGAGTCTTTGACCACTTAGAAGCTGTTAGCCCCTGAACAGATTGCTTTCTCTGAGACTTGGGTTCCTCGTGTCTTCATGGGAGCTGATGCGTAATTGCGGTGGGAATCAGCAGTAGTGTGTGCCGTACGTAGTCCATCCCACTTTGGCCTTTTATAGACTCCATATTAAAGGCGAATCATTGATCTACATCAAATAATCAGCTTTTTAATAATCAAGATAGTAAATGATCATGGCATTCAATTTTTTAAATATCAACTTGATATCATCATGGTACTTAACATTTGTATGTCATACTGTTTGAATGTTGAACCTGGTTTGTTTTTCTTTTCCCCAGATGGTATATAACTTATGGTCATGAACTCATTTGGAAGAACAGGGAGCCGCTAGTGAAAATTTGGCATGAAATGAGGACTAACAGCCCCAAAAAAGGAGGCGGCTCTAAGTAAAACTGGGATTGGATGATACTGGTCCGTGGGGCCCATGCTGCCCGGAGAGCCCCAGGAACACGTCGGCCCTGGAGTGATGACCACATCTTTGCTCCTGCCTGGAAGACACCCAGCATCTAGCTTCCCAGTATTTTAAACTCTGTCTCCAGTACATGTCTTATTAGAAAGTGAATTATGACAAAGTTGTGAAATAAAGGTTTATATCTCTAGTTTGTAAACAGGGTGTGTGTACCTTTTGAACAGCACTAATGCTGCCCTGGAATCTTGCTGTTAGTTGGTATATTTGACGTAGTTTGAGCCGTGAACTTGGTGGGAGTGCACAGGGAAAGACCGGATTCAGACTCAGAGATGCTTGTTCTTGTACTATGGCCTTCTTGCATCTCTGCTTACTCACCTACCCCTTTGGTTGGTCAGCAGGTTTAAAAAAAAAAAAAAAAAGTTAAGAGTATCTTCTGTCTGGTGTGGACTGAAATAACAGCTGTAGTATTTTCTAAACTTTCCCAAGAAAGGTAATGTTTTCTGGCAGTGAATGGCATATACAAAAAGCTATTTTTAGGCTTTGCTTTCTAGATTAAAACTGTAACTAAATTAAGAGTTAGAAGGAAATATCTTGGATAAATTCACACTTGAATCTGAGCCTAATTGCATCTTACATTTGAAAATGTACATTCTTTGAATCGAAGTGTCGTACTGGGATAGCAGACAGTGGTCACGGAACAGCTCCCCTGTAGTAGAATTCTTGTTTGTGGCCTCATGATTGAAAGTTATTTCTAGGAAGTGCATGTTGAGAGTTTAGTAGTATTTGTTGAGATGATTTATGAGAGAGTGTTCAGTCTTTGGTGGCCTCAGGAGGTAATAGCAGTTCTTGCACCTGGAGAGGAGTGCAGCCATCTGTCTTGGAGGGGGTCGGGCTGAAGGGAAAGGAGTGAGTCGTGCCTACCTCACAGTGCTGAGCTGAATGGCAGCATGTCCCCGCGCATGGGAATTGTCTAGGTTTTGACAATTCATATTTTTTCCCCCAGATTGTTCTCTAGTGTGAAATGCCAGTTATTCTTACCAGGCAGAAAGGATTCAATCCTAAACTAATGTCACTTCCAGGAGATCGGTGTTTTGTTTTGTTTTTTTTAACCTAGCCCTCATTTTGCTGGTAAGGAATTGGGGTGGTTGTGTGTGGGAGCTGCTCAAGGTCACGCTGCTGTGCTTTGACATTTCTGAACATACTCCGTTAACAGCCCTGTGATCTACAGATGAGGCAAGAAGCATTTCTCAGAGATGGGATGGGAGGCTGAGATCACATGGATATTCCGTATGGAGTCCAAAATGAAATTGATGTCTCACTGTGGGCACACTAGGAACACAGGCCGTGAGGACATGTTTTCCTGCTTTGTGATGGTTAGGGAGGGAGCGCTTAGAAGGTTGAGTCCCTGAATCACTCTGTCTGTAACGTCCCTCCTGCTGGCGCCTTTGAACAGGCAAGCACCATTCTCCCCGTGAGAGGCCTTGTGAAGGGTCAGAGCCCAGCCCTGGAAGCACGAGCCTTACTGTCTATAGCTTTGGTGGTTGTCCCTACTCTTTGCCTGCTAGGGTGTTTTCTCACTGTGGCTTCTCTGCTGACACTTGAGCACCCCAAGGCCATGTGTGCCTCTTGGGCTCTGCCTCCTCTTCTGGCCTGTTCAGTGCTGTGCCCCAGGATTGCAGCTGTCTCGTCTCACTGCACCTGCCCTGGCTTCGTGTTCTTCATGAGGATGTCTTCTGAGCTCTGGGCCCGTGGACCCTCTCCGTCCTCAGTACGTGCATCTACTGCATGCCAGGTATGGTTTCAGGTGCTGGGACCCCACTGCATAGGCACCTCAGATATCACTCCTGGCTTAAGGAGTGATCTCACCAATTGGAAGCCAGAAACTTGGGAGCCATTCTAGATTCCTTTCTCTCTTATTTCTAGAATCCAGTGCCCCTTCCATTCTCTGTGCCGGTGCCTTAGTTCAGCCCCTCGTCTCTAACCTGGACTGTTGGGGATATTCTCCGGCTGGTCTCTAAAATTTCCTGCTGTGTTGTCATAGGGCCGCAGAGTGCTGAGAACACTATTTTCATTCCCTATTGTCCTCCATGATTAAACTTTTAAATTCAGTATGGCTCCCGAGGCTCTCCGTGATCCAGCCCCCTACCCTGCATTTGAAACCAGCCTGACTAGCCCCCACCCCTTCCACTTTCTCCAGTTCTGTTGTCGCCTACTACACTGAACCTCCTGGAGTCCCCCAGCGTTATTCCAGGCACACAGTAAGTGCTCTTTGTTGCTTAATGACGATACAAAAAGAAGAGCTATCTTTTTTTTTTTTTTTTCTTTTTCCTGCAGGATGGAGTATTGTAATCACCAAATGTCCCAAGTGGCTAACGCAGGGCCCTGGAGCATGGAGGTCACACAGAGACAGCTTGCCCAGCCCAGGGAGAGCAGGTGTGTAACCTCCCAGTGTCTTCCTGGTGTGCTTCTCCTGCTGCCTCCTGGGCCATGGGCTGGCCAGGGCAGCTGTCACTTTGCTATGACGGTTAGCTGAGAGGGGATGGTTTGGGAGAGGAATCTGTTTTCTGACTGGTCAGGGCTGCACTGCAGTTTTCTCTAAGATGCAGACTGGAGACCGTTCAAGTATATGCTGGAGATGGAACTCTGTGTAATTAATGCTGTTTCAGTAGTGTGATTAATTAGTCATTGGTCTGCAGTGCACATTGAGGGCATGTGTCAAATACTCAGGAAGTCTTTTGAGTGTGGCCAGGGAGTTGTTTCTGATGCCCTGTCATGCATTAAACAGACTGACCTTTAGCCTGGAGGATTCCCCAAACTTTGCAATAAAAGAATGCGTGCACAGGAGGGAAGGGGATTTTTATAATGGCCAAAGATTTGTCGGCAGCTTTATAACGCCAAGTCTTCTGTTGCCGTGCTTTAAAATGAGGGATTTTGGAACCCAGGGTAAGGTCAGTTGAGGGCTAATGCCACTTCTCAATGAAAACTGAATTGGCTGTTACAAATTTAGCATCGTAATGGCAAAGAGTGACTCACTGGCTGATTGAAACACGTGTCCTCTGGAAGCATGGCCCCCGGTCTGCCCTGCGATCCCCGCATCGCGGCACCTCCGCTCTGTGCGCGGAGCAGCCTAGCACAAATGCGGCAGCCCCGGCCGCCCTGCGAGCCCCAACACCCTGGCAGCGGCGGACTGCGCCCGCGCCGGCCCAGGACGATCGCAACGGGATCGTTGCCACCCGGCTCTCGCTCTCGGCGAAACCAGGTCCGATTTGGAAAATAGCATTAAAGGAACTTTGGATTAAATTATGAAACCTTCACGGTAGACATTAGTGAATGCCTACAGGCGTTTTCGGGTACCCCCGCCCTCGCATACCCACCTCCCCGCCTCTGCGCCCACCGGTCCGCGCTCTTCCGTGGCCCGCGCGTGCCCGGGCCAAGCCCGGCCGTCACCAAGCCCTCCCCCTCCCCCTCCGCGGCCGGCCTCCCTGAGGCCAGGGGGCGGCGCTGCGGCGGCGCGGGGAGGGCCGCGGGGGCGGGGACGGTGGGCAGGGGCGGTGCGGCCCGGAGCGCGGGGAGCCGAGCGGCGGGCACCGGGGCCGGCATGGCGTGGCCCTGTATCAGCCGCCTCTGCTGCCTGGCGCGGCGCTGGAACCAGCTGGACCGCTCCGACGTGGCGGTGCCGCTGACCCTGCACGGCTACTCGGACCTCGAGAGCGAGGAGCCGGGCCCAGGTGGCGCCGCTTCCCGCAGGGGCCCGTCCCCTGCAGGCGCCAGGGACCCCGGCCGGGACGTGCCACTCACTCAATACCAGCGGGACTTCGGCGTGTGGACGGCGCCCGCAGGGCCCACAGATGCTCCGCAGGGGCGCGGGTCGAGTGCGGGCGGCCGCAGGAACAAGCCCTCCGCGGCCCCTGGCCGGGGTGTCTACGTGCTCCCCATCGGCGACGCGGACTCGGCTGCGGTGACCACATCGTACAGGTATGGGGCTTCGGGCAGGGGAGCGCATCGAGTCTGGACCCCATGGTAGGAGGAAACGGAGGCCGGGAACCGTGAGGACCAGCTTGGTGGGGAGGGAGGAGGCACCTTGAGCCCGCATCCCACACCACTTGAAGAGCTGTAGGCGGCCTCGGAGGTCATCCCCTTTGGTTCCCAGGCGAGGTGTCGCCTTCGCACCTTCGCTGTTCCCTGACCAGCCTCAGAGTGAATGAGCGAGCATCTCTGCTGACAGGGAGCTCACTACCTTGCTCACAGCCCACTCCCCTCTCTCCCTCTCCGGCAGCCCTATCAGAAAGCCCTGCCTTCAACTGAGTTAAAATCTGCTTTAACTTCCACCAGGTGGGCCTAGCCATAGGCAGGGTGCGTGCAGGCCAACTGCCGGAGCTCCCTCTGCCCCGTGCCCCCTGTGGAGGCATTGGTGGTGAGGACCAAACAGGGCTCCCGGTAGGTGGCCCCCTGGGGATCTCAGTGAGTGACTGAGATCTATGGGTCCACCCTGCCCCCACCTTAGCTCTGCCCCTGGACAACTGAGGGCTTTCTTCTTTCTCCTATTACAAAACTAACATAAACTCACTGTAGAAAAACTGGCAATTACAGAAATTACAACAAATTAATTCCTGTAACCCCACCCAAACTGGTAGTTATTTCTAATCCTTAACCTTTGAGTTCATACCCATTTGTAATTCTTATAGGTTTAGATTCTGTTCACATTTTTCCATCAATTTTGGATTTCTTAATGATACTAGGTATTTTTTTACAACACGAATTTTAGTAGATGTGCAGTGTTTTATCCTAGGGATATATACATTTGTCCATATTTTAATATATATGTCCAATTATTAATCTACTGTCCACATTGAATATTTAGGATCTAATTAGGGATCATTAAAAACACTTCTTTTGATCCAGTACTTCATGTCCAGGAGTTTTCCTTGCAAGTGTCGGTGAACATGGGGTGGGAGCTAAGGAATAGAAGGTATGTTACAACCCTGTACTGCAGACGGTGGAGCCAGCCCTACCGCCTGCTGATGGAGCTGGTTAATTATAGCTCTGCCCCAGGATGGGCTCCTGGCAAGCCTAGCGTGTGCTGACAGCGGACGGGCTGGAGGATGGTGGATGGGTACGTGTCAAGAAAACAAAATGTATAACAGTGTGTCTGCTATTTGTGTTTTTAAAAGGGGTATTGATATACACGTTTCTGTTCAAATAAGCATAGGTTATCCCTGGAGGGATGTGTGGAAACACAGGAACCTTGGGGGAGAGGAGTGGGGGGAGAAAGGGATGCTGCCGGGGGTGGAAGGGCACTGACTGACTTCTTACCCTCTTCAGAACTGGTTTTTTTGTTTTTTTTTTTAAACTTGTACACGTGTTACCTTTAAAAAACCATTTTTAGAGAGAAAAAAAATTTCTGTGATGAGCATCCTTATAGCTAGCTGTCTTTGCTCATATCAATTTCTTTAGAAATTCCGACCTGTGGAATTAAAGGAGCAAAAAGGTGTTAACTTCCCCCCACAATTTTGTTATTTTTAAAATCAATTGTATTAAGGTAGAATTTCCATAGAGTAATTATCAAGACATGTGGAAGGTTCTGTCTCCCCAGGGGTTCCTTCATGGGCATGCAGTTTTTCAGGAACCTGATGGACAAAGGTAGTTGCAGGATGGGTCTCGTGTTCACTGATGTGTGCTCGAGCTGAGCTGCTGAAATGCACAGGGGAACGTTGGGGGCAGGGCCAACACTGAGCCCAGCTCAGGCCCTCGCCAGGCTGTGGAGGGTTCGGACTGCTGTGTGCTGGTGGTGAGCCAGCTGGAGGGACCTGAATGGTGAGAGGTGTGCAAGGCCTGAGGGCCTGGGTGTGCAGCACCTTCAAATGACTGATGTTCCAGGCCAGGAGCAGGACCAGGGCAGAGCTGGTGGGGAGCTAGCTTTAGCTCAGGGAAGGAAGAGCTTTCTAATAATTCCAATGGACTGATGATGGAGTGAGTGGCCTCGGGGTGCTGAGCTCCTCCTCATTGGTAATGTTCAAGCAAAGGCGGGGCTTTTAGAAGCGGCCTCTCACTTGTGTTGAGCAGATGGTGGGTTTGAATGTCTTGCTGGGTCCTCCCAGCTCCAGTGATACCAAAGTTTCAAGTTGTTATTCTCTGCTTAACAAGTACCAGAAACCAGGCTCAGGATTTCCCATAGATCATCTCCCCAAGACCGCACTCCCTAAGATGCTACCGCTCTGAATCCCTTCGTTTCTTGAGCTGTGGCCTGCGGTGGTGGAAAGCTACTGCCAGGAGTTGGGACTCACTGGAGCTCTCGTTTCCTGGGGTATAAACTTGGCAAGTCACTTGGCGCCTCTGACCCTTTCCTCATCTGTAAAACAGAAATAGCCAGAGCTTGACTCCTGGGTCCCCATACCCCCAACTCTGGCCTAGACCCAGGACCACTGCTGAACTTGGCTCAGAGCCATAAATCTGCCCTCCTCCTCTCCCCGGCAGTCAGCGGGTCCTGCTGATTCTAGGTCTGAGGTCCCTTCTCTATCCCCGCGACAGCTTCCCTCACTGGTCTCTGGCACCAGCCCTACCCCAGGAGCAGCCAGGGGCATCGCTCTAGTTCCTGGCTCTGGTCGCTTTCTGTGCTGGGACCCCTGCAGCCACCCTGGGGTGACAGGCTTGGGCTGCCAGGCGCAAGGCTCAACTCAGTTTGGGGACAGAAGGGCACACCCAGGGGAGGACCTGCTTCCCCAGGAGAAACAGAATGGCAGATGGCTTGGGCAGCTGGTCTTTGGAACCTTGCAGCTTCAGAAGCAAAAGTGAGCTGATGGGGCCCTGGCCCAGCTTGCCTCCTGGCATCCCTGAGTGCCAACCACGGACAGACACAGCTGCTCCCTACACGAGAGGCTGGCCCAGGGGTGCCCAGCTGTGCTGCTGCTGAGGAGAAAAGGCAGCTTTGTTGACTTCTGGGCCTGAATCCGAGTCAGGGCCGTGGGTGGGATGGACAAGAATGGATCCAGCCCACATGTGGGTGCTGCCCCTGGCCAGCTGGACCCTTTCTACAGAACACTGCCTTGGCCAGGTGCTCATATGGACACAGCAGGTCTCTGCCTTCCTGAGCTCACTAGCATGGAGTTGATAGAATTAAAATAGGTCTTTTTTTGTGCAGAGGAATTGAGGAGGTAGATCTTTGTCAAAAAATGTACTCTGAGGGGCACCTGGGTGGCTTCATTAAGCGTCCAGCTCTTGATTGCAGCTCAGGTCATGATCTCAGAGCGGTGAGACCGGGCCCTGTCCAGCGGGGAGTTCAGCCAGGAGTCGGCTTGAGATTCTCCCTCTGTCCCTTCCCTCTCTAAAAAAAGTACTCCAAGAACATGGAGCTGGTTTGTGCTGGCCTTGTCACTTCTGTCTGGGGAGCCAGCCCCGCCCGCCAGCCTGGCCCCTTCCGCATCCTGTGTGCACGGTGCCCTGCAGAAGCTGGACCAGCCTGTGGGTGGTGAGACAGTCGCTAATAAGACCAGTTATTAAAAAGTAAACCTAATACTGAACCTTATTTTTCCTTCTCAGTTGTAACCAGGTACAGACCTTTGCTGTCCTGGGCACTGTCTAGACCAGCACCTCCTGTGGATGTAAGGGCCACCAGTGACCTGGGCTGGAGTTGACTGACCTGCACTGGTTCTGGATGTCTCGGGCCCCTTAAAGTGGCCTGGAAGCAAAAGAGGGAGCATTGAAGGAAGGGCTGGGACTTGGTTTCCAGTGCCCAGCACATACCAGGTGCTCACACCTGGATCCAAAGCAGGATTTTAGCAGCGGAGATTGGCCAGGACATTCCAAGAAGCATGGGACAATGGCAGTGGCCCCTAAAGAGTCAGGAGGAGAGAGGACTGACCCTGAGCCAGGTGGTGACCGTATTCTGTATTCCAGACAGGAGTTCCAGGCCTGGACTGGAGTGAAGCCGCCAAGATCCACAAAGGCGAGACCCGCCACAGTCGTCACAACCCACAGCTCTGGATGGGACAGCAGCCCTGGGGGCAGCTTCCAGGTCAGACTGGACCAGGTGTGGCAGGGCGAGGGGCTGGGCTCCCCGCTGCAGAGGGTGTGGGAACAGAGGCCCTTTTTCCAGGTTAGGGACTAGGAGTTGGATTTTGATGGTGCAAAGTGGCATTAGGGCCAAGGACAGTAGCGTCTGAGCACCCAGTCCTCCCTCAGCAGAGAGCCAGGGTGATCCTTTGTTCCTGGCCAGGTGGGTATCTCCCTAGTGCCAGCTTTCTGGCCAGCAGGGTGTCCCTTTTCCTCCTAAATCCCAATCTTACCCTTGACTGTTGAGTACTAATGATGAGCCTTCCATGTCCTTGGCATTTGTGTCAGAAGATGCAAGAGAGGTTGGGACTGTTCAGCTTCTTGATTCCACCCAAAGGAGACTTCAGGGAGAACAGAAGGTCCAGGTGCCATATGTGACACTAATGTGCTGACCCTGTCCCCTGCATGTTCCCCCCACAGACCCTTCAGGTCAGCAGTCCCAACTCTTGGAGGACAAAAAGGACAGGAGGCAGGAATTTTCTTCCTGGAGGTGGGGGTGGGAGGTGGTGGGGAGGGAAAGTTGGGGGAAAGACACACTGATATGGGGCCATATTTCATTTTTCAGGCCCCTGAGGGGAGGAAGAAGTTCACCCCTAACCCATCAGCCATCTTTCAGGCTTCAGCTCCCCGGATCCTCAATGTGTGACTGGCCACAGCGGAAATCAGAACCACTGCCGCCAAGATGGGGCTCTCCTCAGTCGCTAGGGGACTGGAGTGAGATCTTGGGACTGGCCCTCTGCTGTCTGAGGGCAAGGGCCCGTCTCTCTTGCTGTGGGCACCACCCAGGCTGTGGGCCTGGCGCAGACCAGAGGCGCAGATGGACACAGCACCACCCAGCTCGGCTTTGGGCCTCAACCGTCCTCCTGTTCCTCCAGAAGTATACAGAAGGCTTCAGATCTTTTTTTAATTGCCTCTTTTGGCCACCCTTCAGTTTTTAAATCTGAAGCACTTAAGGATCAATTCTGTTGTAAACTGAATTGGTCTGTGCAGGCTGAGGAATATGGACTAACACGTGCTTGAAAGAACCAGGAATATCCACTTGGTTGTTTTCCCAGGCTGCATGAGGACGTCGTAACCTACGGTAATCCAAGGGAGCGTCCTTGGAGATGCCTACAAATGGCCCCACACGTTCAGGTTGAAGAAATCTTGGGTTATCACCTGCACGTGACTCACGGTGATGCTGAGTAACTAGGATGTCATTTCCAAAAGCAACAGAGGATCTCAATCATAGGCTTTCAATTTTCAAAGATATAATTTAGGGCCCAGATGACCCTTATATTTTAACAAAAGGCTTCTTGCGAGGAGTGCTTGAAGTAATGAATGACATTGACCTTATAGGTTTCTGAGCCCCACATTTTATTATTACTAATTCCAGTTTTTTCCCTTACAGTTGACGACTAGAAGGGAACACCATACACACTGGCAAAGAACTGGGAGCTTTTTTGGGACGAAGTGGCATTAGCCTCATTCCCTGAAAGACTGTAACACGTTATCTACACCTAGATGACTCCTACCCTGCTCTCTCACTTACAGTTGGGGGAGCGCACTGTGAGGCGGCAGCTGTCGGCTTTGGAAAGCTGCCTCCTTTGCTGGTAAGTCCCAGCCCACGTGGCCACACGGAGAGAGCCTGGCCCAGTTTGCACAGCCGGCGGTCAGACATTTGAAGGAATTTCTGTCCCCTCTTAGAGATGAGAGGCACGGGCTCAGGGCAGCTTTTGGTAGGGAAATGCAAGGATTTCCCTTTGGATCTTCCTCCCTTTCCAGCCCTCACGCACCGCATCTGGCGAGCATTTACTTAAGCTGCAGGCGCCGGCACCACCCACCCCCCCCAGTTCCCCAGCCCTTCAGACTGGCGGCACTGGGCCCTCGGAGGGGCTGGCTCTGGCTGGCACTGCCTTCCTCTTAGTGCAGCAAAGGAAATGCTCTGAATCATTATAAAGGCAGAACCCAAACCATATGCTTACACAAAGGATTCTGTTATTTCAGACTTCATTGGTTTGCATGTTAGATGTTTCTAAGAGGAGAGCGTGCTGCTGCGCACTCTGGGAAATGAACAGATTAACCGTACAATCTCAGATTTTACTAAAATGCAAAAGTGCACTGTTACAGTTTCTTGTTAGCTTATTTCTTTAATCATGAACCTGGAGCGCCTTCTCATTCATCTTTATCCTCCTCTTGGGCTTTGGCGGATCATGGCTCTTACTGGCTGCCCCTTGGAGGCTGACCAATCCTAAGGTCTCTGGACTGCCAGCCACAGTGGTGTCGTTCGCAATATTCACAGGACACACCATCTTCCCTTCTTTCATGTACACCGTCCCTCCGAGTCTAGGGTGAAAAGACCATCTCTGAAGCTAGTCTGGGGCTCAGATCCTGACTTATGACTTCTCACTAGCTGTGAGCAGTTTCAGCTTCCGCTTATCTGCGGAGTAAGGAGAACACCCCACCTTGCTAAGACAGTTCCTGTTCATGGGCAGGGTGCTTATTAGAACAGTGAATGGCCCACAAAGCACAGATATGACAATTGTCCTTTCCTGCCCAGGCCCCCCTCCTCCTTCCCCAGGGGGCCGGCTCTATTCTCCTTTGCAGCTTTGGCCCATCTGATGCCACTGACACAGCCCCTTTCCCTAGACCCTGCCTGTGTCACCCTTCTCTCCCCCAGAGGCTGCAGACTAGACCGAAAGGCTGACCTCAGCCAGCTACCACAGGCCTGCCTTTCCTGGCAGCCTTGGCACTGCAGCAGCGGGAGCACCCCGCCTCACCTGGCCTGCCTCTGAAGGCAGACTGCATGCCCAAGAACCTTTCTGGAATGCACCAGAGCAGACAGCTTTCCATAAAACCCCCAACTCAATAATCCTGTCTTCCAGGCTTCATTATTAGGAGACCGGGGTTCTGAAGAAGGAACTTCCTCCTGCCCACTCTAGGTTGTAGGGAGGCGTAACATCATGTTACTGGAGTGGCCTTCCAAAGCAATGACACAATAGTCTCAAGCGTGTGGTACCAACCCACATCTCACACACATATATAAAATAGAGGAAAATGCAGCGGAATATTAACGGTTATCTTTGGGAAGGGGAATTATGGGTAACTTTAAATTTTTTACACCTTACTATATTTGCTAAAGTTTCTATATAATAAGCATTTTTGTATTAATTCTGTAAAGAGTAATGTTTTTTAAAATAAAAAGTTCAATCTGTTAGCTAATTTCAGCCAAAAGCAAGCGTTTCAGTATCAGTGATTCCATGACCAGTGTTAGCACTGCCAGCAGCCGCCTTGAGGATGCACCGTGAGGCCCGAGCAGAGGGACACCACCGAAGACCCCCCAAGTCACCGAGACCAAGGTCCTGCCTCTGTGCTCCATGGTGCTTCACAACTCACTCAGAACACCCAGTCAAATGGGAATACTTTCATTCATACCTGTACTAATACCAGGGTTTTAGGCCAAACTCCAAAAAGCAGCTTTTGAAAAACCTTGACCCTGTAGGCCACCCCGGGCAGACGGGGGAATCTCCCCTTTAGGGGGGTCAAGTCGGCCAGCCCTGTTCACACAGGCTTCCGTCAGTAAGAGGGAATCCCCAGCTGAGGGCCTGCCTGGGACCTGAACCTCTGTCCTGTGGCACCGTCAAAACTGTGGCTGAGATCAACATTCAGGAAAGGAGCCTAAGCAACACCCCTATTCTCCCTCCTCCGGACACTCAGTTCCCTGAACGTTGATGCGAAGTCTGGTCCGAAGAAAGCTACGGACCTGGACTCTCTCACAATGCCTCTTCCCTGCAGAACTTCCTGCCTTTGAAGAACCAAAGCTTTCAAAGCCCTTAGTCTTGATGTAAAAAGTGGTCCTTTCTGAAATGTTTCTGCATCTTCGGTTATTTATTTATTTATTTATTTATTTAGCCATTCTGCTAGCAGATGGTCACAGCAGGACTGTGTCACAGGAGTAACTTCTTCCACAACTCAGCAGAGACCAATTCCAGCTTTCCGGACAGACCAGTGTGCTGCTTTGTAAGACAATAGGCGCAGTTTCCCTCCTTGCCTTGGCTTGGAGGAGGCTCAGAGCTCCATTAGCTAGTTTTGCCTTTGCCCCAAGCTGTCAGAAATCCTTATTTCTGGGGTCAACGTGCATCTTCCAAATTTTTTTTTTCAGACTTTTATGTAACTGTAATCCTTTATCTTGCATAGCTGTAAATTCTTTTTGCAAAGAAGTGGCAGAATTAATGTAAACACACAAATACCTAGACCTCTGCCCCCCATCCCAGCTCCTTCTGACCTAACGGAAGAAGCTTCCAAAGCGTAGTGCTTTGAACTCAGAAAAACCCATCGCAAATACTAAAAGATTTATTGTAGATTTTTGTTACACAATTATGTTACACGTTATGGTACAAATACATCTGAAACATTAACACATATGGGAACTGTTAAATGATTTAATATTTCTTTTGCAAAAAGATAACTACTTTAGGCTTTCATACCTGTAATCAGTCTGTTCTCATTTGGATCAAATCCTTCACCCTGTAGATCTGTCACAGTCCACTGCTGAATAAATCGATGCACTTGCCCACTAACCTCGCCTGCAGTAGTTAATGGATGGAATAGCTGAGCTTTTATGTACTATTTTTTTTTTTTTTTTTTACTAAGCCTGGGCAGGCCCGATGCCTTACCCAACAGATCTCCCAGTGCATCTGCAACCCTCAGATGCTGAATAAAGGAGGGGAGAGCTCTTAGTCACCTCCCTGCCTTCTGTTCCTGACCCAAACGTCTACAGAACTCATGAAAACGTCAATTATGTTGATTGGGTAAGTCTGATTTACAGGCTTCAAATTTCTTTTGAGCAGATTCCTGACAATAAATTCTCTCCTTTCCTTCGACACAGACTATGTTAGGAAGATTAGGACAGAGTATCTGTAATGGAACTGGGCATAACGCAGGGCCTTGCGGACCTTCCTCCTTCTGTTCACTTCTCCCACCGAGCGGGCTCCGCATCTGGCACAACCTATTCTCACTGCTTCTGAGCACTGACATTCCTGTCTCGTGGCTTCGGCAGTCATTTCTCTATCTTTAAGGCACTCACAGTGTTTCCTTGAAACGGTTTTCTTTGGAAAAGCCGAGTAGAAAAGGACAGGACGCTAACTTCAGTGACAGGACTTACCATCCCAGGAGGCCTGGCCCAGGGGCTGCTCCCCACTGGCCACTCAACACAGGGTGACCCGCATAGCCCGAGAACGCTGCGGATCCAGCTCTCTGCCTGGCACACGCAAAGCTGGCCCCAGTCGGCCGGGTGCTGGGATTCGCGGGCGTCTACCACTGCCACGCGAAGAGCTGCTTGGTTACAGTCACACCTCTCCCGGACCTGTGCTGGGATCTGCCTATCCCTTGACGATGCCCCGACCTCGGCTGTAGTAATGTTCCTGTGCTCCATGAAGAAACACGTCTGCGCAGCGTGCGGGCTCCCAGGCTCTTCGGACTCGTGCAGGGCGTGACGGCTTCCTACAGCTGACCGCGGCCACCCGCGGCACGTGGACACGCAGCCGGGCTCCAGACGTCACCAGGGTAACTGCTGGAGCCTCCTGTAACCCCCGAATGGGTGAACCGCCGGCATGCCAGACTTACTTTCTGCCTCGTGCGGGGAGACTCAAGCCCAAGGTGCCCCCTGACACCCAGAGGCGAAGGACCTGCTACATACACGTGGCCCGGCCCAGCTCGGAGACTCTCCCAGAGGCTTTCCCGAGAGCGAGCGAACGCGAGCTGACAGAGCGCACATCCACTCACAGCTTCACTCTGGACTCAGAGACTTCTGTCCTAAAGGGATCTGATTTGGGACCGAACACTCTGGTGTTACGCTGATGTAGGTGGAGGCAGTGGTTTGGAAGCCATCATATTCTGAGCCTCACAGAAAATAACCTCCTTCCCCAAAGAGAAGAGTCGTCACAGTTTGAAGTTTCAGATACGTCTTTTCTAGGGGCATCTTCATTCCATTCACTGATCTTCATTCAGTATCCCCATGTGTTTATTTGTGAGAAAGTCCAGAAAAGGAATGTTGCAAATGGCCTGGTGAATGTTACTCACGGTAATTTCTTTGGGAATCCTGTCCAAAAACAAAGCATATTAGGTGCAATTTTCTCAAGAATTTAATAATTTAATCCATTTATCAAAAGGACCCCCCCCCCCAAGGCCTCCTGGAAGGGGACAGAGCTGAGGCCCGCTTTAGGGCCACCTGGCACGGGGGTGGCAGGTGCACGCACTTGCTCGTTCTCCTTTCTCATTCATTTCTTTAGTTTTGGTAAAGACTGGCCTGCCCTCTTCATAGCCAGCCCTATTTAGGGCCCAAAGTCACAGGCATGAGATGCATTTCAAGAACTTGGTTGAACAATGAAGAAAAAAGCCTCTGAGGATTGAGAAAAGAAGAAAGTAAAGTGGACAGCAACACAGAATGATGTTTTTGTCAGTCTTAGCAGACTGAGCGCTGAGTCAAAGGGCTACAGAACTGCGGGACCATGTTTCTGTCTGTCGGGGAGACGGGCTATGGAGCCGTGCGGGCCAGTGCGATAATGTTCTTACCGAGAGCTCCCCAGCTACTCTCCTCCACAGCTGAGAAGATGGAGGCAGGCGATCAGGGGCCACAGAAGGCACTCAGCCCACTCTTGGGTTTTAGGCGGGACAAGGAACATTCCTGGAACTCCTGTTTCTCCTGCCTTCTTTCTTAAAGATTTCTTCGACACTACCTGATGTATTCTAATCCTGTGAAGTCTGACCTAACAGTCTTCTGATGTAGGCCTCTTTATGTCCTCAGACGCTTTCGATAATTTTACGAACTTAGGCTTTAAGTATACTGGGATAAAATACTTGTTTCCTTTGAAAGAAATGCCAGGATGTGGAACTAAGAAAGGCCTGTTTGCCATGCTCTGGGGCCTAGGAAAAAGGCAAAACTCATTGTCCCGATCAGTGATAATTAGGGAGGCAGCAAAGCAGTGGGGAGCAGCGGGGGGGGGGGTTTAGAGCCAATGAGGTCTATCACCCGAGTGCTGATGTGAATTTTCAGAGCCCGGTTTCCTGACTTCTAAAAAGGTGGGTAGAGGGACGCCTGGGTGGCTCGGTTGGTTAAACGCCTGCCTTCGGCTCAGGTCATGACCCTGAGGTCCTGGGACTGAGTCCCACATGAGGCTCCTTGCTCCGAGGGAAGCCTGCTTCTCTGTCTGCCTGCCACTCCCCCTGCTTGTGCGCTCTCTGACAAATAAATAAAATCTAAAAAAAGGGGGGGGGTTAGAATTCTCCAACGAAAAACTAATCAGTTAATGTACACAATGTCTGACCCCAACATCTGATACATCATGGACATTACTGCAAAGAGCTGGTATTTGTTCAACCCTGGTAGCAGAACAGAGTCCTAATGAACAGTGTGTCTGAAGGAGTGATTAGGAAGTTGCAGACCTTTCAGCAAAGCTGAGCTTTCACAACCATGATGACCAAGCAGACCCCTGAGTCTGTCTGGCTCTGAGAACGTCCCAAGCACTGACACCTCCATCTCCAACTGGATGAGGTATAAAACCTCTTCATGGGCGACTAACCTGTCAGGAATTATCTGTAAGCGAGTAGCACTGACTAAAGCGATCTCAGTACCTGTTGTGAGATGCTGTCTGGTATCCAACAGCCAAAGCCTGTCTCAGGATGTCGTTCACCAGCTGCTCCGTGGCCTATGACAGAAGATAGGGTTACTCTCAAAAATGGCCACATGCCTGCTGGTGAAAGGGACACATGTGACCCCATCCCATATACAAAACTTTGGAAACAATTCTATCTAAGGATCAAAAGTCCTAAAAAAAAAAACAAAACAAAACTGAAGGTCCAAATAATAGACCACAAATATTAGGTCACAAAAATAGAGGCCATAATCCTGAGAAATTATGAATGGGGGGAACATTCATTAATCAGACATTGTTTTTAAGGAAAACAGGTGTGGGGGGGCACCTAGATGGCCTAGTTGGTTGGACATGTGCCTTCGGCTCAGGTTTTGAGCCCAGAACCCTGGCCTCGAGCCCCGCTCAGGCTCCCTGCTCAGCACCGAGTCTGCTTGTCCCTCTGCCCCTCCCCCCACTTGTGTACTTTCTTCCCCCCCCCAAATAAATAAATAAAATCTGCAGTAGTTCCATCTGAAAAAAAGGAACACTGGAGAGGGTTATTTGCGAGATATCCCTGCTGCAAGACATCCCACCAGGAAAGGAGCTGCAAAGCTAGATCAGGCCGGGTAAGGAAGCTAGTCTGTCATCCTCTTGAGCAGGGTTAGGACGATGGTGGCTGTTTCTCTGTTGCTGTGACATGTGGAGAAAACCCAAGGCTTTACTTTTGTCACCTCCTAAAGCAATGAGAGCGCTCTCATCTCGGGCTGCTTCAAGAGGCACTAACAAGTACCGTTAGAGTGACATCAGCACAGAAAGTCTCGTACATGCTCTCGCACTCAGAAGACCCATGATTTAGTTCACTTAAAAATCAGAAGAGAAAAAGGAAAAAACACTAAGCCTGATTAAGATGGAAAATCTTAAAACTTATCATCTCTGTTCCATTTCTGCCCTTGTCCCTTACACTCAGAATAGCCTGCGACCGAGACTACCCTGCCCGCTGGCCCCTCAATGCCTCAGTCCCTTGGGGCAGCTGCCAACAGGCGCCCACCTTTAAAATCATGTCCTCCACCACCGATGCGTACACGTTCTTGTGAAGTGCCACAGGCTGCAGGGTGACCCCAATCTGGAAAAGCAGAAGAAAGCATTTGTTCCTATTTCTATACTAAAAACCACCTCCCTGCAAATAAGCACCCTTCTCTGATACCCAAAGAGATGTCCACTTGAAAGAATGACTCTACAAGCATTCTGGACAAAACTCGGGGGAAGAACACAAAATATAATAACTGGGAGAATACACGATCTTATTTCTCTTGGTTTCCGAGTGGTTGTTAAACATGCTACTGTAACCCTTTTACCCCCAAAGCTCCTTCATGAAGAACATGGCCAGGATTTGCCAGGAATTCTGACAGTGGAATCGACACACTGGAAAGCCTAGAATCAGACTTCAGGCCCTGTCTGCAAAAGGTGATGAAGATACACCTGGAAATTGTGCTCACCCCATTTCGCATTTTGTCCTATAAATGAGACAAACACTGCCTTCCACTCGGGGTCCCAAGCAGCCGTACAGGGTACAGGTGGGCAGATGCCGCCCGCACCTACATCACAGGAAGGGCCTCCGGGAGCTAGAAAAATGTCAGCGAAGGCTCAGCCTCTCAAGAAGACTTGGCAATACTAGGACATGTGCCTCATGAGGGAGCACTGCTTCCACGGAGGCAAATGAGAACAAAGATGGAAGTTAAAAACTGTCTATCCCTAGCTGCCTCCGCTTCAGTTCCGCAGCCGGCAAGCGACCTTTCACATGGAATTCGTTTTCTTGCCCTGCTGTGGGAAAGGGGATGCCCAGGAAGCACAGCCCAAGATCAGGCAGAACAAACCCCCACCTTCGCTTCACCAGGAAAGTCCGGTGTTTGTGGATACGGCCAAAGGTCTGAGCATGTCACACGGCTTGTGACCGAGAAATAGCAAAGGCCTCAACCCCTACCTTCTGAGTGATGTCACCGATAAATTCAGACCCCAGTGTTGGTGGCAGGTAGAACTTCATTTCTTCCTGTTTCTCCTCCTGTTCTTTTTTGACGTGGCTCTTCAGTGGCTCCGGGAGGCTGAGGATGTCCACCTCCTCTTCCTTCTCTGGCTCTCTCTTCTGAAACTGCTGCAGACCCTCCAGTTTCCGGCAGAGGTTGTCGGCGGAGGAGAACGATGACGGGCACTCTAAATGACAGGCAGTCAGTGGCAGGACAGCTGTGCTGGCCACAGGAATGGACTTCCCATCTCCGTGAGACCGACAGTCCGAGACCCAGAGAAGAAGGGCTAAGTATCAAGGGAGCTAACCTTCTTTCCAGTTCTAGAATTCTATGGCTCTAGAACTGTGACAACTAGTGATTCATGAGACAGATAAGCACAGAGACAGGCGACTGCGTTAATATATACGTGTTGCGACTGCAATCTCAGACAAAACAGTCTGTAATTCTGACTTATGCCACCAAAAACTAGGCCATCCCCAAAGCCCCAAATACTAATGACTAAACTAATTTTCATATTTTAACTTTGGAAAATTTTAAAGTGCACAGTGAAGAAAATAAAAATCACCCGTGTGAGCCCCTCTCACTGCTCAGATAAGTACTGTTAACATTTTACAGTAAATGTGCACCTAGCCTCTAAGAAGCTGACGTGCACAAAGTCTAACAAAGAGTACTAGAACTCTGAAGCCAGAAGGGACCACAGAATCTTCCAGTGCATCCGTTTCCCCTTATGGATGAGGAGGTGAGGTCCACACCAGGTTCAAGATGGGCTTAAGGATACCCAGGCAGGCTGGCAGTGGGGCGTCCAGCTCCTGGCTGCTTCTGTGTCACTGGGCACTTACAAATTAATCAGTCACTGGAACGGAAAGCCTAGCGTATGGAACGTGTTGTGCCTCACATACGCTACAAAGCAGCACGGAGATAATCAACATGCTTTCTGTCCTCCGAAGAGTTCAGATATTTATTTCTGACAAACCATTATGGTCTGATATTAAGCGCTGCTGGATTTCAGGGAAGGAGAGGTCATCCTGTATTAGGGCTCTCAGGAAAACTTCATGAAGAAAATGGAACTTGTGCTAAGTCTTAAGGACCCCCCCCCCACTCTCCTTGTGCTCCAGACTCCCTCAGACTGGGAGGTGGGGCTCCTGCTTTTCTACAAAATAGGGCTGGTAGGAAAAAACAACCCTTCTTATTCTTTAAGGTGAAACTGAAAATATTCTCCCCATGTATCTTTTTAGCCCCGTTCCCACCCCCATACGGCACAACTGTTTCTCTGGCTCTCTTTTCTGAAACTGCTTCTAATTCATCTAATCTGCAACATTATTAGTTGTTCCCATCTGTGTCTCCAACACTGGGCACTGAACTTCCTAGACAGGTCTGAAGATAAGTAACATCAGCACCTCCATCTTCAAGGAGATTGGGTAGACTCGTCTATGAGAGGTCCTAGGTCACAAAGGAAGGAGAAATCAGTTCTATCTGGAGGAAAGGAGAGGGATTAGGAAAGTCTTCAAAGGGGGCGCCTGGGTGGCTCAGTCGTTAAGCGTCTGCCTTCGGCTCAGGGCGTGATCCCGGCGTTCTGGGATCGAGCCCCGCGTCTGGCTCCTCTGCTGGGAGCCTGCTTCTTCCTCTCCCGCTCCCCCTGCTTGTGTTCCCTCCCTCACTAGCTGTCTCCCTCTGTCAAATAAATTAATAAAATCTTTAAAAAAAAAAAAAAAGGAAAGTCTTCAAAGAAGAAATGATGCTAAGGAGGGGGACCCCTACAAACAGCGGGTGCCTGTTGAATGCCACAGGCTGGAACATTCCTGGCTGGGGCACAATGCTGGGGACGCCTGGGCAGAAATAGTTCTGTAGGGACTGTACTGGGGCAGAGGGAGACAACACACGGCTACAGGTGAGCAAAAGCTCCTGCTTCTCACGTCGTCTGGGGCTAAAGTGGCCCAAGAACCGTGGGAGCTGAAGAGATGAGAGCACGTTCCATGAAACCACCTCTCGGGCTACTGACGGGGCCCAGGGAGCCCCAGCGAAGATGTACCTGGCTCGCTGTCGATCTGGGTCAGCACATCTTCAATGGAGTCACCGTCGCTCCTCAAGGTCTCGGGGTCAGGTGGAGTGTAGCCATGGCAGCGACACCAGTGAGCGATGTGCTTGGTTTTAAGGGGAGTCAGGTGGTGAAACCTTGGATTCTTCTCCAGGATTTCTTGTAAGACTTTTCGCATTGTCATTGCTCTTTGCCACTTAAAAACAATTTTTTTTTAATCATAATCAATTTCAAACTTAGCAGTGTGTTCAAATAAATCACCCAACTGTAAATGACCATGCTAACTTGTTAGAATTGCTTTTTTAAAAAAATCTGATTGTGTTTTTAAGAAGTTTTTAAAAAGAAGCAAAAGGAACTTTTACCTGATGTTCATGAAATAACACTGAAACTCCTAGGTCTGGCCTAGAAGGTTTTTCACCTGGTCTCCACCTGTGGTCTCCAGCTTCCCTCCCCGCCGAACTTCTCCAAACCCATCACACTAACCTTCTCACAGCTTCCTAAGCATGCCTTCCGACATGCCACTTTCTCCTAGAGCCCCACCGTCTGGCACAGTAGCCACCACATTGCAAGTACTCAACAAATACTTGGTTTCATTTTAATATTTTGAAAAAGAAATCATAAAAGACGTTTAGAAATTTTTACTAATGCAGGAACAAGAAGTAGACCTTTCAAAGGCTAGCTACAGGTGTTTGAAGAGTGAGATTTTAAATGGAGAAAAAATTCTACCATTAAATATTTAACAAAATACGCTGTAAATCTGATCACTGTTCCATAAGACAGGCTTATGGAAGCAGCCAGAATGCACGTGTATTCTGGTTACTGTCTTCCCAGGCTCCCGGTGGCAGCCCGCAGAGCAACTGGGATTACCTCGGCAGCTCTCCTTTTCCCAATGTTCCAGCCATAATACTGTTCCACAGACTTCGCAGAGAAACAGCTGGCGTCTTCACCTAGAACGCACATACCCAGCATGCTCTGAATAATGGTACGACTGAAATCAAATCTTACTTGCTGGAGGTATGTCCTAAAGTTTCCCTAGACCTGTTTATGGGACCGGTGTTCCTTACCGGACAAGCTCCCCTGTGGCCTAACACAGAGGCCTTCTGCCTAAAAGGGAAGACGGCTCACTCACCCGTGTGAGCTCAAAGCAGCGCGCCGCACGGGATGCACGGGAAACCGGCTTCGCCGGCAGAAGACCGCCCGCCCCCAAGCGCAGCGCAGACGGCGCCCGGAGCACACGTGAGGGCTGGCCCGCCTTGCCGTGAGCTCCCTAAGTGCTGTCGGGCAACCCACAGCGCCTCTCTGGGCCTCAGTTTTCCCATCTGTAAAATGACTGTTGGGAAAGATGGTTTCTGACCCGCTTTCCAGCTCTGATATTCTGTCTTTGTAACTAAAATTTTAAAACACAGAGATTTTTAAATTTTTTCCTGCTGGGCTAGGCTAATGTCCCTGAATGTTGACTTTGAACTACCTCAGAATGACCCCCCAGACTTTAACCAAGGTCAAAGAGGTAATTTCTTTGCTGTTAGGGAAAAAAATAAGCAGGGTAGTCTCCACTGGCCTATCATTTTCATATTCCCATGAATGTGACACGGTGATCTGCTCCCTCCTTGCCTGTTATGGCCGCAGCCATCTTGCTCGAGAGCATCCACCTAAGTGCCCACAGCCTATCTGCCCCCTAGAGGTGGCTGGTGTTTCAGTCTTGCTGACCAGGGGCAGTGACAGAGCAGACTTCACTGCTGAAGTCTTGATAATCATGCATTTCAACAAAGTGGGGGACAGTGAGTGATAGAAGATTAATGGCTCTGGAGTCAAACAGATCTAGTTTAGTATCCTTCCTCACCACCCGTAGCTAACGATCTTGAGCAAGTTACTTAACCTTGCTTATCCTCCGTTTTCTCATCTGTAAAATGGGAGAGGATACCACCTATCCCACAAGAGACCGTCAAAGTGCTGAAACTGCAGAGTCTGGCACATTGTAGGCAAATGCTTATTTCTTTCCTTATTAATAAACATTAAAAACTAATGCAATTTTAATTATATACACAACAGATTTACAATTTGCATACAATAATAAATGTAAAAAAATTCCTTCCATGGATCAAACACAGTGAAAATGGTAAAAGACCAACTGGTTGACCAAGATATTGTAAACTCTAAAATCCTGCAAATGAGCTATGGTTAGAACTCAAACCGCCTAAGGTAACTACCACACCCGTATTAATTTATAATACAAAATGATTTAAGTTGACTCAATATCCCAAGTAGTTCACAGCTTTAAAAATGCATCTATATATTCAGAATAATTGTCTTACTTTTTGCAGTGATTAAGGGGATCTTCTTTACTACTGCTGTTAGGAGTTGCTGGATAGTCTCTAAATGGTCTATCCTGAGAGGCATAAAATAAAAGAATATTAAGGTAGTAAATACGGCAGTTTCTAGCCACATATATGTATGCACACACACGTGATTCATGTATATACTCCCTTCTTTCCAAGGGAATTAAAATTAACCAAGTATACTGGACATGTCTTTCCTTCCACAGATAGCCTTCTAAATGGCAAATTATGCCAATATCACATTTTACCTGTATTTTAAAATTAAATAGTCACATATCTTTTTGCAGTTGATTGCCACTAGGGCAGAACATTTCTATATACAAATGCCTGTTCATAGGATTATTACAGCTCATGCTGTCACCAATCATGTGAAAGTGGCTGAGTTTCCACTGCCCCCAGTAATCTGACATACTTCAAAATACATGGTCAGAGGTGGGTTCCCAATTTGGAAATCAGAAAACCTCATTAAGTACTTCTAGAAGAATGAGTGTGTATGGCCCATGAAAAGGCAGCTGTTTATGACTAGGCAGGTGCGTGGATACTCAGGTGTAAAATGTATACACACCTGAGAATTACACCACGAGAAATTTCATGCCCACGGATTCAGCAAAGAAAGTACGTGCTGTCAAGCTCCGCTGGAGGGAGCTCTGGGGGCAACAAGTGCAGGGCAGCGCAGAAGTGATATCCACATGTCAAAAGATGACTCCCCAGCTGTGCACCACGTGCTCACACCTGCTCACTGCGCGTGGGCAGGTTTCCGCCCACCAAGGGGCTTACTTCTGTACACACACAACTCGACACACGCTCAGCTGTCACAGGTATGGGTTTTAAAAAGTACCATATACAACACCGAATGCACAACTGCCTTAGAAAGGACTGAAATAATTACTTAATGACATAGTTTCCCAGCTCAGAACTTTCTTCTGTTTTCACTGCTGTCTGACCCTCCTGAGGGAGGCAGCCTGGCCCGGGTGCTTCTGGTTCAGTCTTTACTACAAGGGAAGAGCAACAAAAAGAGAGCCGTCAGCCTTCAAGGATGGAAGGACACGTGCAGGCAGAAACAAAAGCTCTTCCACTGACTCAGTGAGGAAACAGCCACAGCAGCTGCTGTAGGGACACAGCCGGGGGACCGAGACGGCGCCCAGCGTCACAGGATCAGCAGATAAGGGAAGAACTGTTACCCTGGGTCTTAGGGGGAGCAACTCCAGGGTCATGACAAGGCGGGGCAATAAAGTGGCTTTTTATGTATTTCTTTAAAGGGCCAACCACACTGCTAAGTGATATCCCCCCCCCCACACACACATGCATGACACATTAAAATACAATGCTGGCCTGTTCTAAGTTCTAGTATCCTTTTGAATATCATCTCTCCAGCTAAGTTTATCAACTTTCAGCATTGTCTCAGCATTCTGAGACATAAGGCAGAAAGCAAAAATCAGATCTGCTGTGCCTGGAAACAGCCAAGCAGATCTTCCCAAATCTACTGATGAAGATAGCAATGGCTCAGGTGCACGTGCCTCCCTGTACTTCCGCAGTCTTCTTGGATCGAAAGACCATGACCACACACTTTCTACTTCTGCATCAGCTTCCTGGCCTTCAATCTCCTCCCCTTACAACTCACCTTGCACATCAGCACCAGAAAATTTTCCTAAGTTACCTTTGTCGTGTCATTTCCATAGTCAACATCGTCAGCACTTTCTTATGTAACGAGGGTGTACAAATGAGATCTACTCATACATCCTCCCCCTTTTAACTGAGGCATAACTTGCATAAATGCACAAATCACAAGTGTACAGTTCAACTGCCTATGTACACACTCACGTACACCATCCGATCAAGACAGAGAGTATTCTGGGGCACCCGGTCGGCTCAGAAGAGCATGGGACTCTCGATCTCGGGGTCATGCCACAATGGGTACAGAGATTACTTAAACTTAAAAAAAAAAAAAAAAAAAAGGTTGGAGTATTCCTAGTCCTCAACCAGGCTGCCTATGCTTTTGGCAGTTCGTGCCTGCCAATGATAACCACCTTTTATCCACTAAGAATTTCACGGAACTGGAATCATAGTGCACACGATCCTTTGCATCAGCATCTTTTTAGCTATTAAAAATAACAATGCAGTGGACATCCTTGCATACGTCTTTTGGTAGATGGGCATACATGTGCATTTCCTGGAAGTGTATTTGTTGGAACATTGGGCAGATGTATGTTTAGCTTTATTAGACAATGTCGAACTGCTTTAGTACATCAATTTACAGTTCCAGCAGCAGTGCACGCGAGTTCCAGCGCTCCGCATCCTTGCCCAAACTCGGCATGGCCAGTGCTTTAAATTTTGGTCATCTAACAGCATCTCGCCACGGCTTTAATTGCATTTCCTTGATAACTAATGAGTTTGCATATCCTTTCACATCTTTACGAGCTATTTGGATACCTTCTTCTGTGCCGTGTCTGCTCACATTTTTTGCTCTTAAAACATCTTTGCCTGAAGTTGTGAAGATATTCTACTCTTCTCTTCTAGAAAGTTTTACAATTTTACCTTTCACATTTAGGTACATAATCCAACTCAAATTAATTTTTGTTTACGGTGTAAGGTTCATTGTTTTCCCAAATGGATATTATCTAATTAACTGAGCACTACTTATGGAAATGGACATCCTTTCCCTCCTGAATGTCATAAATCAAGTGACCATAAATGTGTGAGTCTATTTCGGGGCTCTTTTTTCTATTCCATTATTCTGTCTACCCTTGAATACAACACGATCTCAATGCTGCCGCATTACAGTATGCATATCTGGTGGTCCAAGTCCCCCACCTTTTTGTTCTTCAAAACTGCCTCAGCTTTTCTGGGCCTTTGCATTTCCACATACATTTTAGACTTGGCCTGTCCATTTCTACACACAAAACAACGCTGTAGGCATTTTGGCTGGGACTATATTGATTCTGTTTGTCATTTTTGGGGGGAGAGCTGATAACACATCAGGTCTTTCCATGATGTATATAATTTATTATACTTATAATAAATTACAGTTGAGCCTTGAACAACTTGGAGGGTTAGGGGCGCCAAATCTCTGCAGCCAAAAACCCATGCATAACTTTTGATTCCCCAAAACCTTAACTATTAATAGCATACTACTGATTGGAAGCCTTACTGATAACATAAATGGTTAACACGTATTTTGTATGTTATATGTGTTGTGTACTGTATTCTTACAACAGAGTTAGAGAAAAGAAAATATTAAGAAAATCATAAAGAGTAAATATGTAGTACTGTACTGCATCGAAAAAAATCTGTGTGTAAGTTTAAATAATAAAAAGTTATTTATTCTCACTAGATTTCAAAGGAATACAAATTAAGACCTTAACATACCATTTATCTTTTCTCATATTAGGAAAGATTTTAAAATATCTTATGTCCGCAGCTTGGCAGGGTAGGAGTAAAGTGAATTATACGTGGGGCTGGAGACTGGTATGCTCAGTTCAAACCTGTGTTAAAGGGTCAACTGTATTTAAAATTTATTATATTTATAATGGTATATCCTTCCATTTATTTAGGTCTTTCCAATTTCTCTCAGAACTATTTAGTAGGTTGTTAGCACTTCATTTCTATGTAAAAATTAATTATTTATATGTATATATTAACTTGTATTTAATGACCCTGCTAATTTAATTTCAGTTAGCAATATATATCCCCCCAATCCCTAGTGATTCCAAGACTTCAAGAAGCAGAAGTCCTTAGAAAAAGTTCAGATACTCCCGCTCTTAGGCACAAGTATACTCACATTAATCTGGCCCTCAAACTACTACAGAATTATATAATTAGCATATTCAGGTTGACACAGCTATTCTACTAGAGAAATGAAAACATAAGCTCTCAAAGACTTGTACATACAGACCCAAATTGGAAACAACCCTAATGTCCACCAATAGGAGAAATGATAAACAAATTATGGTATATTCCTTATAATGTGAAATACTATTCAGGTACAATGTGTATAAATCTCAAAAACATTACGGTGAATAAATAAAACCAAACATATAAGAATGCATGTGCTTCCACTCATATAAAGTTAAAAAAATAGACAACTGATCTATTGTAAGGGAAATCAGAACATGGCTGCCTATGGGGGTTGGGAACTGACTGGAAGGGGCACAAGGTGATGAAAATTTCTGTATCTTGAATGGAAAATGGGTTACATGGGTTTATAACAAAAATTCATCAAATGGTAATGCTTAGTATATCTTTGTATTTCAATATACAAGATTTTACCACAATTAAAGTAAAAACAGAGATGCTCTGACCCCAGTCCAAAATTAACTGAATCCGAATCTGCATGGGGAAGGCCTATGAAACGTAAGTACTATTGAGGAGAAATGCTGGTCCTGGCTAATACCAGTTTTTCTATCAGCTATCTTCTGATCAGAGGTTGGCGAACTTTTCTTATAAAGGATCAATCAGTAAATATTTCAGTCTCTGTGGGTCATATGATCTCGACTGGAACTTACCAACTCCGACATGGCAGAGCGTCCTCAGATAACATGTAAATAAATGGGAATGGCTGGGTGCCAACTAATTTTATTTAAAAACAGGCAAGGGACTGTCATTAGCAAACCCATTTTATTGGTCATGCTGTAAGTTACAAATCCACCTTTTCTCAAGACTACTGTGAAAGATCCGGCATGCCTGAAAAGCAGACGTACTTCAAATTCTGACTGCACTGCTTTTTAACTTTCAAGATTTGGGAAGTAGATAGTATCTCCGAACTTCAGTATCCTCAGCAGCAAAATGGGCATAATAGCTATCCACAGGTCACGTGATAATGAGTGATCTATATAAAGCAGCTAGCCTGGTGCCTGGTACACCTGAGGCTCTCAGCACATGGCAGCTATCCGTACTACAGATGTTAGACATCAAAGTGCGCTGCTCTCACCCACCGCACTATCTCCATCTACTCAGTAGTCAGAAACGTCCCCCTTGCCAGCCTGCCAAAACCTTGCCTTACCTGAAGCTCCTTTACCACAACTAGACACCCCAGATAAGTTCCCCTAATTGGTTTACTTCCCCAAACAAGCCCTGAGTCTTTGTTTCTACTGCTCCTCAATCTGGCATTCACTCTACTGCGCCCTCAAAATGCTTCACTCTTCTCAAGTCCAGGTTATAATCCATATTCCATAAAAATTCCTAACCCTTCCATGCCCCCACCAACCCTGACCAGACATCCTAGACTGAAATACCGCAGCATTCACTTCCCAGATCACTTATCCTGAATTTACCAGTCACTGCTTGCTGTCTACAACAACTCTCTCCAGCCTGATTATAAGTTCTTAGAGGGCAGAAATGATGCTTTATCCACCTCTGTTTCCCTCAGTGTCAGGTCTACTATATAAACACTCGGTAAATATTTCTCAAGTGACTGATTCCCAGAGGCTGAGATTCAAGGGACACCGATTACAGTAATGACTTACACAAAACTTCCAGGCAAAAATACCACGAGAAACTACCTACCTTTTGTAACAGCTGCTGGAGCAGAGCTGGGGGTAATCGGAGTCGGGGCAGCTACGGGCAGAATGGCAGGTGATTTGTTGGCAGAAAATGACTGAACCACTAACAGGTTTAAAAAAAAAAAAAAAGGAGAGGATGTAAGAAATACAGAAATCATTACTCCCAGGTGACAGCCTCATTTTAGACGAATGGCACAAGAACAATTGCAGTACAACATTAAAAAGGTCCTTACTTAATAGAGTGATATGACAAGGTCGGCTGTTTACTGACAGTACCAGGGTAACTGAGCTATGATCTTCAACTGTGGAAATGGGGGCTTGTCACTAAGAAAATAAAAATCCAATTAGCCTGAAACTCTCATAAATGCCTAAAATGCTCCCCCTCTACTGAACTTTAGAAATGGGGAGCTATTTAGAAACCAATGGGTCATCTGGGGTTCATGTTCAGTGCGGGAGTCGGTGCTCCAGAGTCCAAAGTGCCAGGGAGAACGGATGGCCAAAGGGCAGGCCGCACGGGGAGGGGCCGCCAGTGGAATACAGCCACGTACCCCACACGGATGCGGAGGCCAGCACACCCCACGGTGACGGACTCACCTTTATTCACAGGCATCAGGATAGTCTGTACACCTCCGGATGTATTTACACTGAGTGGCTTGAGCTGGCTGGGGATCGTCAGGACAGCCTGCTGGGGATTGGACTGACTGGAGTGAATCTTCAGCAATCCTAAAACAAGTTGGAAGATAAGGCCAAGCTGAAGGTCAGATGCTTCCTTCAAGTCCAGCCCCCTTGAGCATTCACATTTTCTCCCAGGAGGAAGGTCTTAGACATTTACCCCTTCAATAAACAGAGAGCTGGAAGCACGAGGCAAGGGATGTGGCAGATTTCACAATGGAACAATGATGTGACAGTGAGGATTGAGTTTTGCCCCACAATCATAAAGTAATACAGAAATTTCTGGAAAAGCAGAACTAATAGAAAAAAGAAGAAAAGAGAAAGAGAAAAAGTCACCCAAAGTCCAACTGTGGAGACAACAGTATTAACATTTTAAGATAGTTCTTTTCCATGTTTGTTTTCTATGACAATTTCTTTGTTCTGCATACAGCTGTGATAGGTATAAATTGGATGTAAAATTTTATATTCTGATTTGGAGAACTGTCATTTTCCTACTTAAAGATCTTCTCTGGCTCCTGGCTGGCTAGGGAATGTTTTCAAAATTAGTTTCAAAGTATTCAGAGTCCACTTTAATCTGGTCTCAGTTTATCTGTGTCCCCTTCACACCATCCCTGTAGATCGAATACTTTGAAAATCTGTGTACTCGCCATGCCTTCTAACTTCTACCGCTGTGCAGCTCTTATTTTCCAAACATAAGACATTCCCCACTTAACTTTTTTTTTTAAAGTAAACTCTACCCACAATGCGGGACTCAAACTCAAGACCCCAAGATCAGGAGTGGCATGCTCAACGGCCCAAGTCAGCCAGGCACCAACCTCACCCTTACCATTCTAGAAAGGGTCATCCTCTCCCATTTTCCCTTAGGGGTAACTTCCATATTCCTATTTCCCTTACACAACTACTGGTGGCATTCAGAGGGCCGGTAAAAAATGACAAAGGGCTTTTATTATGAGACAGCACACAAAACACAACATAAACACATGCTGTCACATAACAACTACTTAAAAACAGCATTCAAGGGACGCCTGGTGGCTCAGTTGGTTAAGCATCGGACTCTTAATTTTGGCCCAGGTCATGATCTCAGGGTGGTGAGATCGAGCCCTACGCCAGGCTCTGCACTCAGCATGGAGCCTGCTTAAGATCTGCCCCCCCCCAACCGCTCACAGGTGCACTTCCTCTCTCTAAAAAAAAACAAAGAAAAACGCAGGATTCGAGGCTCGAGATACTTAAAGGCATTGGAACACAGTGGGTATGAGTAAAAGGAAAGGAATCATCTTAAATATTTTCTGAAACAAAGCCTTAAATAAAAAAGAAAATCTTTCTCTGGAATAGATGAGTGTCAAATCCTGTTTCCTGTTCTTCTTCTGACGGCTTGTAAGATCTTGTCCTTGTCCTTGGTGTTCTGATTTCATGAACAAACTGTGCCTGCGTGTGAGCCGTCTTTCACTTGCTGTGCTAGTTTGTCCCTTCAAAATTCTGAGATAAACTGTTTCGTTTCTTGGATCCTTTCCTTCCCACTATCTTCTGTTTTCGGTCAAAGTTCTTTTTCTTTTTTTTTTTTTTTAAGATTTTATTTATTTATTTGAGACAGCCAGCGAAACAGGGAACACAAGCAGGGGGAGTGGGAGAGGAAGAAGCAGGCTCATAGCAGAGTAGCCTGATGTGGGGCTCGATCCCATAACGCCGGGATCACGCCCTGAGCCAAAAGCAGACGCTTAACCGCTGTGCCACCCAGGTGCCCCTCGGTCAAAGTTCTTAACATGACCTACAAAGACCCTCTGTGACTTGGCCCCCATCACTCTGTGACTTTATGTCCCAGTATTCTTTCCCTTGTTCACTCTGCTCCAGTCATAACAGGAACTTTGTGCAAAATACTCCATGACGCACACAAAAAATCTGATTAAAAAATTAATGGTTATACCTCTAAATATTAGAGTCGACGTATACACACAAAATTAACAGACAGCAGAAAATCGTTTGGCTTTTCTATGAAAACATTATATAACAGAAAGTTTCATCAGCAGCATCTCAGGAAATGAGAACTTAAAGCCAAGAGACTTTATTTACTTCATGTTAAAAACTTAATTATAAAAGGCGAAGGCAGGGGTGTCCGGATGGCTCAGTTGGTTAGGCATCCAACTCTTGATTTTGGCTCAGATCATGATCGCTGGGTGGTGGATCAAGCCCGCACCCGGCTCTGTGCTCAGTGGGGATTCTGCGGGAGATTCTCTCTCTCCCTCTCCCCCTTCCCCCAACCCCCGCTCAAGTTCTCTCTAAAAAAAGAAAAGGAGAGGGCATTTATTTCTCATAAAGTAATCCTTTATTTCTACAATTTCTACTCCAGTCCTAACACAGTGCCTGCGAACATTCCGTTAGCAGAGAACAGCACTCCCTATATTAGAACTTAGTCAATGGTAACTGGTAGGTGAAAGTCATCAGAACAACTACCAGCCTTACTCTTTGGTCTCAAACTACCCAAAAAAGAAGACATGGGGACTTGGAAACACATATGAAATAGAGTAATAACAGCAATAACAGCAATAACCACAATCTTTTATCCAAAGGTACTAAGGTGCACGTGCGTGTATTAACGTATGTTTATGTGCATGTGTGTACACGCATCTCAGTCCTGCTCAGCGTCATGGTCTGTGTATCAGCGCCAGCTGGTAAGCTGTTATCAATCTGCAACAAGGTAATACAGAAGCTAAGAGTGTTCAGAAACTCTGTAACAGTGTGACACTACTGTGACATTTCTACTGTATTTTACAGGAGTATCTGTCTGTGGTTGATTGCAGAACAACAAAACTGATCTCTGGAGTCCGAGAAGCAATGCTGTGTATTCTATCAGCCCGCTGGCATCTGGGCAGCACACTGTAATCAAGCACATCAGTACTTTTGTGGCCAAACACTAATATTCATAGTCAGTCATATAAATAGCCTGTCCAATGAGGTCAGATTTCACACTAAAATTAGTTATGCAAACAAAGAAACAAACACCTTCAGTTTTCACAGTTTTGGACTTTAGAATTCAAGGGAATGTGGACGAGGAGACTAAAACATGCTAATAGTGGGAATTATTTATATAACGGCTACTACATGTCACACAGCAGTCTAAGCATTTCCATACCGATTCATTTAATCCTCTCAACTGTATGAGGTGGGTATTATTATCAACCTCATTTTACAGCCAAGGAAACTGAAGCAACTTACTTTAACTAAGGCAGTCTGGCTCCGTGATTTGTGCTGTATGTTAACCAAAGAAGTGAAAGGCACACTCTTCTGGGGCCATTTGGTGTGGGCGCAAAGATATCATCCATCTTACCAGACCACATGCTTGTCACTCTAACACTACCCAGTATAATAACTACTGTTAAAAATCTTGACTTGGAGTCATCAAGGCTGATATTTTATATACTTTGTTTATGAAAGTATGTTTTAGAATGTGTTCCATTCAAAACTGATGACAAAAAAAAAAAAGAAAAGAAAATGGTAATGTAAGGAGAGTAAACTCCCAGTTCTCCACAGTTATGTGATAAAAGCAGCTAAAATATTTCACAGAGCTCCAGATGGCTAAAATTTTATTATATCATTTAAAAATCATCATTCCATCCAAAAACCATTTCAGACTTAAGGATTTAGGTGTAGATTTTAAGAATAAATTATTTAAAAAGCAGCTATATGGAAAATATTGCTGAGTTAATTATTTTTAACAACTTCCTATACAAAATATCATTTAAGACCTTCCAAAAAGAATCTAACCCAAAGAAGGGAGAGAGAAAGAGTGTCCTTATGATACAACTGACCTGACACGGTAGCCTTCCCGGAGATGGGGTTTGGCGTGGGCACCAGGGACGTGGCGCTGATGACGGAGGGAGCAGTGGCCTTGCAGGTTCCCATGGAAGCCTGGCTCACACACACTGCTTGCTGCCCAGAAGTTTTCACTACAGAACCTACAGCAGATGATGCATTGGGAGCTGCTCCTTCCGACTGTTCACACGCGGGGCCAGAAGGAACGGAAATGAAGAAGAAAGCCGTGTAACTTACTTAGAACGGTGATTGCTATGTAGTATATTCAATAAATACCCTCTATTACCTATTATTTTTGCCTACCTATTAAATGCCATGCCACATTTAAAAAGACTGCCTCTCTCGTTCAGTGTTTCCAACACTTTCAGAGTTCACGGACTAGAAAAATTTTTAAATTTTAAAACATGGAGGTATCCGAGGGTTACCACATTAAAAACAATAACCACCACCAAAAAAACCCCAAAACCTTCACCACCTATTATACCACTTTATAAAAGGATATTTCAACACCAGAAAGAGGAGGACATAATCTCAGAATATAAAAATGGAATAATAAAAATGGAATATAAAAATGTAATAAAATGAGTTTTATTAAAAACTCACTATAATATTTTAACAGTTGGCGGGGCGCCTGGGTGGCAGAGCGGTTAAGCGTCTGCCTTCGGCTCAGGGCGTGATCCCAGCGTTATGGGATCGAGCCCCACGTCAGGCTCCTCTGCTATGAGCCTGCTTCTTCCTCTCCCACTCCCCCTGCTTGTGTTCCCTCTCTCGCTGGCTGTCTCTATCTCTGTCTTATAAATAAATAAAAAATCTTTAAAAAAAAAAACAAAACAGTTGTCTCATTCATCCAACCAACATCTACCACATGGCAGGCACAGTGTTAAATGCTAGGACCCAGACACAACAACCCTTGAGGAGGACAGGGTTAGCAAACTGTGATGAGTGCCATGTAGGCACAGGTACAAGGCATTATTAAAACTGAGAGGAAAATTACTGTTTCTTTCTGGGGATGGGGAGGATATTACGGGGAAAAGCTTCATGTACAAATATGGCACTTTAGGGGAATCTTCAAGATTTAAGACAGGAAAGGGGGAGACGAGAGAATGTTTCTTGGCAGAAGTTAGTAGGTAGAAAAAGAAGCATGAAAGAACATGATATGTTCAAGGAACTACAAAGGAGAGTGGTATGGATGGGCATATAAAAGGCAGTAGGAGGAGATAAAGCCTGAAAAGCAAGAAAAATCAGCTTCAAAAAAGACGTTAGGGTGCCAAGACAATTCAGGGGGGAAACAGGCTTCGAATGTTGCTGGGCCAACTGGCTATCTACATACGAAAGAATGAAGTTTGGCCCCTACCTTACACCATATAAAAATTAACTGAAAATGGATCAAAGACCCACATATAAAAGCTAAAACTATAAAACTCTTAGAAGAAACTATTGGCTTAAATTTTGTGATTTTGGATTAGGCAATAGTTTCTTAGCTATGATATCAAAGCATAAGCAATAAAAGAAAAATAAATAAACTGGACTTCATCAAAATTAAAAAGTGTTGTGGTTTTCAAAGAGTACCATCGAGAAAGTGAAAAGATGGCCCACAGAGTGGGAGAAAATTTTTGCAAATCTCATGAGAGACTTGTATGTAGAATATCTAAAGAACACTTAAAACTCAATACTAAAAAAGACAATAAATAACCCAACTAAGTAATGGGCAGAGGATCTGAAGAGACATTTCTCCCAAGAAGATACAGAAATGAACAATAAGTACATGAAAAGATGCTCAATACCATTAGCTATCAGGGAAATGCAAAATCGAAACCAAAATGAGAAACCATTTCACACCCACTAGAATAGCTACAACAACAACAAACTGGACAAGAACAAGCACCAGCAAGGATGTGAAAAAACTGAAGCCCTCATACTCTGCTGATAGGAGTCTAAAATGGTGCAGCCGTCTGGGAAAACTGTTTGTCAGTCCCTCAACATGTGAAACGGTTTACGATACAATCCAGGAATTCCTTTCCTACGTATACAGCCAAAAACCCAAAAACACATGATTATAACAAAATCCTGAACGCAAATGTTCACAGCAGCATTATTCATTATAACCCAAAGGCAGAAACCATCCAAATATCTGTCAACTAATAAATGCATAAACAAAACGTGGTAGGGCCACGAAACTGGATACTGACTATTCAGCTATAAAGAAGTAGATACATGCTACAATACGGATGAACCCTGAAAATATTAGAAGCCAGACACAAGAAAGATTAGTGGTTGCCTAGTACTGGGGGGCGGGGGTGGGGGGCGGGGTGGAGGAGGGAACAGGGAATGACCACTACTGGGTATGGAGTTTGCTTTAGGAGTGATTAAACATCCTAAAACAGACAGTGGTGATGACTGCCCAACCTTGTGACTGTAATAAAAACCACAGAACTGCACACTTGAAAATGGAGAATTTCATGGCATGTGAACTGTATTTCAGATTTTAAAAGGTAATTATGACCCACTGGTGTACCTGCCAAAGACCTTATGCTTTTATTACTTTCACGTCTCATTACGATTTTCTACTGTCATCCTAACCCTCACCGGCTGGCCAGGACCATGTGCTGAGAGGGCCACAGCTGGGGAAGTGGCGGTTGTGATAACCCCTCCTGCCACTCTCAGCATGGTGGTTCCAGGCTTTGAGAGTTGCGAGGTGGCTGGCACAGACTTCAATGTGCTATCAGATATTTTCATTAGCGATGCTTGTCCGCCAGGGGCTGCCTGCAGAAACAAAATGGGTTGAAGTAATAATGTTGCCCTGGTTCATAGGCACAATTTATTCCTTACCTACGCAAGGCCCAAGAATTAGAGCACATCCAAGAAAGTCTTGCTAATCAAAAACATAGGAGGTTTTTGTGCACCTCTCCGATGAGCTCTTGACTTTCTACGTACAGACGTTCCTTTACCCCAACGTAGAACAATAAATGAATCCATTTGCAAGTCACCATTTGGCAGCAGTAACTTCAAAGATAACAGGTCGTGTGTTATCAAAGTAACTGAGTCCAAAATGCTCTTAAATGCACGTGTAATCTTTCAACATGACAATCTAAGTAAGATGGGCCAGACTTAAATGGGTACGTTAAGTGCTCAGCATTTTACGACCACTCAATAAATTGAGTACCCATTCAACATATTATAGTTTTAGTGGGTTAAATCAAGGTTTAGCAAACCTTTCCTGTAAATGGCATAAGCATTTACAGCACTGCAGGCCATATGGTCTTTGTTTCAACTCCTCAGTTCTATGATTATAGCATGAAATGGGTGTGGCTGTGTGCCAAAAAATTATTTATAGGGGCGCCTGGGTGGCACAGCGGTTAAGCGTCTGCCTTCGGCTCAGGGCGTGATCCCGGCGTTATGGGATCGAGCCCCACATCAGGCTCCTCCGCTATGAGCCTGCTTCTTCCTCTCCCACTCCCCCTGCTTGTGTTCCCTCTCTCGCTGGCTGTCTCTATCTCTGTCAAATAAATAAATAAAATCTTTAAAAAAAAATTATTTATAAAAATAGGAAGCCTTGGGCATAGCGTGCCGACCGCTGGCCCAAACGATTGCTTAGTGCCCAAATTAATACACCCCACAAGCAGATACCATTCTTCAGTCCCCGAGGACTTACTGTGTCAGGAATGGTGGAAAGCACTTTTACATACCTTAGGTCATTCAATCTTTTCATAAACTTTATAGGGTACATTTTGGTCTCATTTTACAGAGGAAGAGATTAAGCTCAGTAATTTTACCCGGGTCACACAGTAACTGGAGGGGCCATGATTAGAATTCAGAAGTAGGAGCCATGGCATAATTTGCATTGGAGTCTGATGCAAATTAGAACCACAAGGAGGTATCACTTCATACAAAAATGGCTAAAAATAAAAGGAAGACAGTCCTCCGTGTTGTGGAGGATGTAGGACAACTGGAACTCTCACATTGTTTATGGGAGAGTCAAATGGTACCACCTCTTTGCAAACCATTTGTCAGTTTCTTATAACCTTTTTTTTTTTTTAAAGATTTTATTTATTTATTCAACAGAGATAGAGACAGCCAGCAAGAGAGGGAACACAAGCAGGGGGAGTGGGAGAGGAAGAAGCAGGCTCATAGCAGAGGAGCCTGATGTGGGGCTCGATCCCAGAACGCTGGGATCACACCCTGAGCCGAAGGCAGACGCTTAACCGCTGTGCCACCCAGGCGCCCCTCTTATAAACTTTCTTACACACATATACTTACCCTAGGACCTAGCTATCCTACTGTATAAAAGAGCTATACGAAAATATTCATAACAGTATGGCTCATAATCAAAAACTGGAAATAATCCAAATGTCCATAAACAGAAGAATAAAAGTCATACAACAAAATACTACTTAAGAATAAAAAAGAATAAACTACTGACACACATATGGATAAACCTCAAAAACACCAAGTTGGAACAACAGAAGCTAGACATGAAAGACTACATACTATGTAATTTTACTGACATGAAGTTGAAGAATAGACAGAGATTAGCTCATCTATGGTGACAGAAATAGGAAAATGATGACTGAAAGGGAAATGAGGGCATGTTTTAGAGTGATGGAAATGTTCTGTATCTTGACTGGGACAGTGCTTGCATGAGTTTATACATTGGTCCACACTCATCGAACAGTACCCTTATGATCTGTGCGTTGTTTTATGTAAATAATATTTATTGAAAAGCAATGGTAATTGTTCTGCTCTGGCAGAACAGGGAGAACGCCACTATCCTGGCTGCAACCATAAGCAGGTAAGAAGAAATAAGCTAAGATTTTAAAGAACTGCCTGAAGAATTCTGGGGCCTCATATCTCTTTAAATACTAACTGCATCTGACCAAAGGAAAATTAGTACTCAAAGAAACCAAACACTACTAATATGAAAAGATCAATGATCAAGAAAAAAAAGAGAAGATGCATAACTATCATAATCAAGAATGAAAGGGGGGGGCGCCTGGGTGGCTCAGTCGGTTAAGCATCTGACTCTTGATTTCAGCTCAGGTCATGATCTCAGGGTTTTGAGACCGAGCCCCACAGCAGGCCCCACGCTGGGGTGGAGCCTGCTTAAGATTTTCTCTCTCCCTCTGTCCCTCCCCACCAACTCCCAATCCCCACTCAGGCACTCTTGCTCTAAAAAGAAAAAAAAAAAAAAAGAAAAGAAAAAGAAAAGGGGGCCATCACTAAAGATTTAATAATTAAAAGAATAATAAAGGAAAATCATGAACAATTTTATTCTAGTAAATTCAACCACTTGGATGAAATGGACACACTCCTTTAAAGAGACAACTTACCAAACCTCCCTCAAGATAAAACAAATGACCCGAATAGTTGTGTATCTAGTAAATAAATTGAAACTGTAATGAAAAATCTTCCCAATCAACAAGCTCCAGGCCATTATGACTTCACTGGCGTACTCTCAACAGTTAAGGAAGAAACAATACCAATTCTACATAAAATCTTCACAAAAAAGTGAACAGGAGAGAAAAGTTTCCAACTCATTGTAGGAGGCCAGCATTACTGGTATCAAAAGCAGACAAGAATTACAAAGAAAACCACTGACCAATAATCCTTACAGAAATTTTAAACAAAATTTTATCAAATGAAACCCAACAATATATTAAAACAGGTTAACTTGTCAAAACCAAGTGGGTTTTCCAGGAGTACAGGGCTGGTTTAACGATTTAAAAAAAAAAAATATGTTTTTTAAGTAATCTCTAGGCCCAATGTGGGACTCAAACTCATAACCCTGAGATCAAGAGTCACATGCTCCTCCAACTGAGCCAGCCGGGGACCCCTTGGCTTAACATTTTAAAAATTAATGTAATTCACCACATTAACAAAAAAAGAAAAACCAAATGATCTTCTCAATAAACACAGAAAAGACATTTGACAAAAATCCAATATGCACATTCCATGCTTTGAGAACTACTGACTTACACACAGAGAAAATGCATTGTTTTTTGATAAACGGTATCATACTGCCTACATCCTTCTATACCTTGTTTGCTTCATTTGGTAAATTTCCGAGATCCAGCAACAGATTCTCCTGCAGGTGATTATGACATCCCTCACCCAGCTAAAATTCCGTCATTATTCTTTGGCTTATACTAAAGAATGCTGTAGAAACGTGTACCCAATCCCCTACAGCATTTACTTTTTATAGCTGGCCCTTGAACAACATGGGTTTGAGTGACACAGGTCCAATTATATGTGGGTTTTCTTTTTTAAATTGTTATTTTAAGTAGGGTCCATGCCCAACGTGGGGCTTGAACTCACAACCCTGATAATGAAGAGTCGCACACTCCACTGACTGAGCCCGTCAGGTGCCCCATGGGTTCTTCTGTTTTTAAATAAATACAGTATAGTTCTGTAAATATTTCTTCTTCCTTATGATTTCTTATTAACATTTTCTTTTCTCTAGCTTACTTCATTGTCAGAATAGAGTATATAATACAAACAATGTACAAAATGTGTGTTAATTGTTTATGTTTTTGGTAAGGCTCCTGTCAACGGTAGGCTATTAATAGTGGGGGAAGTCCAGTTATGTGTGAATTTTCCACTGCATGAGAGGTTGGCGCCCCCAACCCCCACATGGTTCAAGGGTCAACTGTACATGGATATTGTGGCTGTCATCACATATTACACTATTCAGAATCTCCTATATGAAGTTCCTCCAGAGAAATTTTAGAATGAAGTATCAAGAAAATTTTGTTTCTTTTAAGGAAATATTATGTAGGTATTTTTTTTGCCTCTCACAAACTGTGAATTTCATAACTGATCATGCTTCCGATTTGCTTTGTCAAAAATTATTACTTATACAAGACATAACTGTTCGCATATCTAAGAACTCTCTGGCCTTATCTTCTCATTCTACTTATAATTTCCCCAAATCTCAAGATTTTATTCTTATTTTTCTATAACTACTTTATTGTTCATTTTCTCATGAAACCTTAATTTCTTTGTGGAAAGAGATAAGCTGTAAACGTTTAAATAAATCCCATCATCAGCCTGTATCTGGCATATGTGTGTATTTACCTGGGTAAACAAAGTGGTTTTCTGTCCAGAGATGACTTTTAATGTTTGTTGTCCTTGTGCAGAAGATGTGCTGACTCCCAGTGTTCCTTGGACTACTGACCCAGTAGTCAGCTGTTTTCCAGATGTCTGGGGTGATGGCTGACCAACTAAAAATGTGCCCTAAGTTAGAAATAAATAAAGACCTACTCAGTAATTTGTTAAATTCAAATGACTTGCCCTGACTCTTTAAATCACAAGGTCCCATGTAACAAGCTACAATGCCCCTCCTTCAATTCTGCAACTCAGCCAAAATAACTGAAGAGAACAGCTCTGCTCGTGGTGTCGCTATCAAGAGCTGCCCCCACTTCTGAGACTCAGCACAGCAGTTATGGAGCAGGCTGCTGGAAACTCAAGGACAACCTGGTCCTTAAATCTGAATTATTCAGAGTGGTAACTACCCATCCTTCCTAATACGAACATCTAGACCAAAATTCCACGACCTTCCTTAGAGAAGAGTCAAGACTCTGAAAGCAACGAGGGGAAAGAAGGTAGAAAGTTGTTCCTAATCATGAATCCAATCTAACTCCAAGTACCAAAACTTGATAGTAGCTCTCTGGTTACTACCTTCTAAAAGAATTTTCAACGGCCTTTTAATACTGCTCATTACCTCATGGATTCGGGAGGCAACGGCATAGCAAAAATCCTTCTTTGAGTCTGAAAGCTCTGGGTATACATCCAGATTCTAGCACAGCTTAGCAGAGAGATCGTGGAAGCGTTACTTATGTCTTTCTGAATCTCTATGTCCCCTTCTCTCAAAACGAAACAAGCCCCAAATAATATAGATTTACAATGTGGCTGAAATGTTAGTACTGACTCCTGATCCGAGATGTAAAGATCAATCTACTATAATTAAAGGCAGTTGTTAAATAACGAAAGAATTTGAAGGATACCAGTCACAAACGATCAGACCTGAGGAGTCTGCTTCAGGATGTAAGATGTGTAAGTCAGGTGCTGGGAGATCCCTCCAGGGCCGGCAGGGCTCTGGGTCCCTCCTGTTCCTGTTCCTCCACCTGCACCACCGCCGCCGCCACCACCGCCGCCGCCCGCAGCTGAGCCGGACTGGAGGTCTGAAAATACAACGGAATGACAGCAACATCATCAGTAGTAGTGAGAGGCTTACTGGAGAACAGACGAGCCCAGAGGGACGTTTCCTTTACAGCAACAGTCCTTCCCTTTCCTGTTTTCTCCCCCCTTTTTATGGTAACATACCTATTCTGTGACAAGAGTAAGGAGAATGTCCTAGAATTAAGGACTGAAACTGATTTCCTTTCAACTGAAGGACAGCTGACGAGTTCAGCTCTCTGTACAATGAAGAACTTAGCTTTAACAAGAGTTCTGACTTTATTGTGGGAGATAAGAGTCTGATTACTGACATTTTCTAACCAAGTGTTGACTAAAACATGCTCGGAGAAGGGCTTCTAAACATTCTGGCATCTCATCCAATTTCAGTGACGGTACTGGAATTTAGTGTAATTTTACAGTACCCTCTTTTCTGTCTCCCTCTGCCCTGGAAAAAACGTGTTTTTCTCATATTTATAATGACTCCAGAGCCCCATCCCCCCCTCTTTTAATTCCATTTTAAAGCCTTTGGACATTCTTTACTTCCCTTTTGGTGACATAATGTATATAAACTAAAACCTAGGTGGCAATCTGGGTGAATTATGGAATCCTTATGTTGTCCTTTTCTTATATATCTCACTTTTATATACCACTGCTTAAGTAGGAGGGAAAAATGCTACGGTGAGAGAACAGAAATCACCCATTACAGTCAGTAAACAAAATGGTGACTAGCTTACACACTACGTTTGGCAAGGGCGGCTCATTTCTAGTGAACCTAATTGCTATACCAATTGTACTTCTGATTTAGAAGGGAAAGAATTCCTTTTACCCTTTTCTTTCCAACACTATCCAGATTGTTTTTCTCTATATGTCAAAGCAAAAGTTTGTAAGTCTAGATAAACCACCTAATTTCCTTGGGGTTTTAAGGCTTATATACTAAGGTTGACCGTGTACTTTATTTCCATCTCCAAACCTGGCAAACTTTAGATGCACAACAGATGGCAGGCAGAGACACTTGAGTCCACTCCTACTCCTATCACCTCCAAAATAAATGAACATGGGCTTCCAGCTACTGTCTCCCCAGGTATCCCCAGTTTTTAGATGCCACTGAAAAGAGCTCTTTCATTTATAGTTCACACGGACAGCTTTCTCCCAGCACAGCCTCAGTAGCCATCCCTCTCCAGTGTGATTTGATCCTGACCCCAAACCCTGAGTGGATAAACCCAAAATAATAGTGTCACCTCCTATGACTATGATTATTTAAACCCACTTCTAGTTAAGTTATGTGTATGTTTTAAATCCATGTGGGCAAATACTACCGTCATACCGCCACACGGAGCTAGGGAAGTACGTCCTGAAACAGGTAAGAGCTGCCCCTCACATGGGTGAGATGAACATACCCAGAGACCCAAGAACCAAATGATTTAATGACAGACTGACTAGCATTGTTGGTAGCTCGCAGGATGGCTCCTTGAGGGATCAGCAACAGTTTCCCTTTTCCTGAAGGGTTCTTGCTGTTCGTTGTAAGGTAGAGTTTAGTGCCAGGAGGCAAATTTGCCAAGTTGGCCAAATTAGTGGCTGGTAGCTGCAATGTTGCCATTACTAAAATGGTACAGGGAAAAAAGGAAAAAAAAAAAAAGGAAAAACAGTAAGAAAAATTGGAATTGAGGGCAGTGCTATTGCTGAAATTAAAAACAGAATAAAATACTTATTAAAAAAACACTAACAGTAAATTCCACAGTTTGTTTTCGTAGATACATAATACTTAAAAGGCTGATACTCTTAAATATCTTGCTCATTAAAAAACAATTTTTTATATTGGAAGAGCTTGCTATCAATTACAAAGGAGTTTATATTTGTACACCAATAGGACGACCATATGTCCCAGTTTGCCCAGAAAAGTTCCAGTTCATACCTGTGTTCCAAGCACTATAAACAGTGACTCTTTTTACTCTCAATAGTACTATGGTTTAGACAATCAAAGAAATAATAAACTTATCTATGGATGAATACGTATTTCCTTCCGAAAACTGTTTAAAGCCCCTTTAATCAAATTCTAGTAATGAATGAATCTACGGATTTGAAACAAGACTTCTAACCTCTCTCACTTTCTAAGAACTAAAAAAATGCCACAGTCGACAACAGGCATGTATGCCATGAAATGATCATTCACCTTTTTAGTCTCACCTATGTCAAAGGGCTTTCACCTATCCCTTAGAATTTACTTCTCAATGCACATGTGACTCTTCAGTGAAAACTTACACATCAAAGTTTCTGCACTTACTCTGAATTCAAATCTCCATGAAACGAAGCCTACAGAACCGCATGAGTCACCACAGGCAAAGGACTCTGAGAGCCTCCTACAGCCTGCTGCACAAGTCCTCTTCCTATGACCACTTTACTGCGCAAGACTAGGGAAGCAAGAACCCTGGAAGCTGCCCCAGGACAGCAGGGACTGACATGAAAACTGAGTGCCAGCCCTCTCCACTCCTGCCACAACTCATCCCACCTCACACCACTGTGCAGCTCAGCAAACCTCTCTGGTCAGTCACCAGTGCCTGCAGTCCATCGCCACACTGCTCTGCGTTCCTGATCTGAACCCACCTCTCCTCAGCCCTTCCTCCTCCCCCAGCTCTTTCACCACACCCCCAAGGAATTCCTGCTCTGGTCATTACACCCTCTAGAACCTCAACCTGTTTGAACGTTATCTCTTTTTGTGGTAATGAAACACTGAGTCCTCTGAAAATACAGGACTTCCCCAGTGGCCCCCTTAAGCTAAAAGCTGTTTTTTGAATCTTACCTCAGTGTCTGAGGGCCAGGACTAAGGGAGAAGTCTTTGTGCTCTCCAGTGTGGCTTTCAGACCATGATCACCCCTCATTCCAGAAGAAAAAACCAGCTGGCTCCTGTGAGGTTCATGCTTGGCTCTACCACCTTACACCTCGCTTCTCTGCTTTCATTTACTGAACTCCTTCCTTATCACTTCCCCTCACTTGCTGAAGACTGACTCCTGACTCAGTCTTGCTCTACTGCCAACGATGGTCATCCTCAGTGACAGCACTGTAAGTGACTTGTTTAATTCTCCGGCTTCTCAGGCACTTCATTTTCTAAATTCCTAAGATCACTTCTTCCAACCCATCTGAAGCACTCATTTTTAACGCCACAAATGGACTTTGTCATCACCAACAATTCCTCACCTCCGAAACCTTTATTCTGGACATCCACTACCTTCTTTTTCTTCTGAATCTATTTTATTTTTTATATAAAGTTGATTTGGGTTATTCTTTCAATTTATTATTTAGTTTTTACATTTTGTTAATTTTTTATTCGAGTGAATTAACGTATAGCATGAGTAGCAGGTGTACAATACGATTCAGACGTCCACTACCTTCTCTCATTCTAACTCACTGCAACAATTCTTTAACCTCATCAAGACCTTCAGAAATTAGTAAACGTATCTAATGTCTTAGGTATATTTTTTCATGCCCTCACAAAACAACACAGCAAGGCCTCAAACACATGCAAGGTTTTAAACTTATTTGGTAGAGAACGCATTAGTCAACTATCTCAAAATGCTGCTGACAAATGACCATCACAAGAGTTTAAGTCTGAATACAACCCGAAGTAGAGATAAGGTCACATGAAAATTATCCTTCAGACCTGAGAGCAGTATCAAGAAATACCCTCTATTTTTATTACTCGTGCTAAAACACACACACACACACACACGCACGCACACACACCCCTTAAAGTAAACTACTTACAGACTTCTATGTAAAATGTTACCTGAAAAAGATTAACATGTTTTTATATACTCGCTAGAGCATCAATCTAAAGGTTTTCTCAGAACGAAATACCAAATAAAACCACTAGCAAAGAACAGTCCAGAAAGAGCTGCTGCTGAAAGGGCCCCTAAATAGTTATCAGTTACCTGAACCCTGGGATCCAGTCTTCTGAGGGCCGGCAGCAGCGACCTGAGCCTTGGTTAAGGCTTGCACTGGCTGGGCAACAATGGTTCCTCCACCTCCGCTCACAATTGCTTTGGCAACTCCTTGGGTCACAACTTGCTTTGGACCAACTGCTTTGGCAACAGAAGAGCTGGCCTTGGCCACAAGGATTTGGCCACCACTGATTGCCACAGCCTGTTTCACTGTTGAAGGTAAAGTAGACCCAACTGGCACCCCAACAACCTGTTGAAAACAGAGAAGAATCCACGAGTGCTTCTTCTCAGTCCTTTCAAGGGCTCTTAGAACAGAAGAGTCACTCTGTTCTAGCAAAGATCAAACCAAAGCCCTAGGAATAACACATGGAGTCTAACTTAACTGCCTAGGAATGCTGCCTATGATAGATGTGAACAACAGTTATTTCTTAATTCTGGATATTATTACAACAAAAGGCTATAGTTTTTGTCTTAACCCCAGCTACTATCTAAATTTATTTTGTGTTTTTTTTAAATAAAAAACTTAGAAAATACAGAAATACAAAGAAAAAATTCTACTTATCCAGAAATTACCTCTTATTCTTTAGCTTTATTTATCTTTCTTTTTTTTTTAAGTGAACTCCAGCCCCAAGGTGGGGCTTGAATTCATGACCCCAAGATCAAGAGTTGCATGCTCCACCCAACCGGCACCCCCAGAAATAACCTCTTAATATTTTTAATATGTTTGCTTCCAATTCTTTTTAAAAGATTTTAAAACACAGATTAGGATTGCATGTACAGTTTTATAACTTTTAAATTTAGCATCATATTGCAAGCATTTCCAATGTTATTATTTTTCAAAGACATTTTTAGATGGCCAAATATATTAGGACAGATATACCATTATCTATGCAAACATTTCATTACTGTCTGGCTACCCAGGTCATTTTAAACTTCACATTAAGAAAAACTGCAATACTCCTGGGTAGCTCAGTAGGTTAAGTGTCTGCCTTCAGCTCAGGTCACAATCTCAGGGTCCCAGGATCAAGCCCCACACAGGGCTCCCTGCTTCTCCCTCTCCCTCTGCCCCTCTTCCCTGTTTGTGCATGCTCTCTCTAATAGATAAAAATCTTTAAAAAAAAAAACTGCAAAAAAACATTCCCATATATGAACTAGAAACTCCACTACATACTTTCAAAGATCACCTCTTTCAGTGACCACTCCAATATTATCCCCATCTGAAATGCCTATTTCTTCATCTCTGGAACTCCTAATGATTCACATCATTTATTACATAGTATAATAAATGAACTACTTCTAACTGATTTTTAAGAAAAGTTACCTTTTTCTATATACTTCTAATTTTTCCTTTCCTTAAAGGTAAACATTTGGTTAAAAAAGAAGTCTGGGGCGCCTGGGCGGCTCAGACGGTTAAGCGGCCAACTCTTGATTTTGGCTGGGGTCACGATCTCAGGGTCATGGGTGCAGGCTGCGTGGGGCTCTGTGCTCAGCTGCAAGTCTGCTTCTCTCCCTCTGCTCCTCTCCCACCAGGTGCATGCATGCACTCTCTCTCACTCTAAAATAAATCAACAAATCTTTAAAAAAAAATGGGGGTGGGGGAGGCACCTGGGTGGCTCAGTCGGTTAAGTATCTGCCTTCAGCTCAGATCATGATCCCAGGGTCCTGGGATTGAGCCCCACGTCAGGTTCCCCCCTCAGCAGGGAGTCTGCTTCTCCCTCTAACCCTCTTTACCCTCTCGTGCTCTCGCTCTCTCTCACTCTCTTTCTCAAATAAATACAATTTTTATTTTAAAAAAATATTTAAAAAAAAAACCCAATATCCAAATTACTCAAGTTGGAAGTATCTGGTTCTGAAGATAATATAAAGTGAACTCTTTCAAGTAAGAAAATACTATAGAACTCTTTTAAAAGTCAATAGTAGGATGTTAAATTAGAAAAAACAATTAAATTAATGACAAATTGGAGCAGTGTTTCCTACTTCTCAGTTATTTCATAAAACAGAAACTCTCGCTAGAAACTAGATGAAAAGACTTTTATAAGATTAAAAGAACATCAAAAGATCTACCTTCTAAAAGTGAAAATGATAAAGTATCAGCACTTTTACCCATCAGACTGAAGACAAAAATTTAAAAGTCTGATAACACCAAGAAGTGGCTGGAAGGTATAGGGAAACAGGAACATTTGTTCACTGCTAAAGAAAATTAAACTTGTATAGCCACTCCAGAGAGGTAATGGCGTACCTACTAAAACTGAAAATTCACATATCACATGTTATAACAATTCCTCTTTTAGAAACATATCCTAGAGAAATCTGAGACATGTGCTCAAGGGAACATATACAGAATGTCCAAGGTTGCTCTATTTATAATTACAAAAAACTGTCAACTTAATGCCTATAACATGTAACAACATGCTTACTGTCTACAGGTAGAGGAATGGATAAACTACGGTACGAGACAGTGGAACAGCATACATCTGTAAAAATGAATGAACCAGAACTACATACATCAGCAACAACAAAACAAATACTGAAAGGGGAGCTGCAAAAAAATATGAGTATAAATATCTTTTATGTAAATCTTCAAAACATACAACATTACATGTTGTTTATGGCTATGGATTTATGCAATAAAAGTATGACCTGGAAAGCTACACATCCAAATTCATAATAGTGTTGCTTTTGGGAAGAACAAAGTGGACTTCAACTCTGTCATGTTTTTATTTGGGGAAAATACGAGATGAAATAAATAGGAACATGTTAATTTTGGGTGGAGGATATATGGGCATGGATTATATTATTCTCTGTATTTTACTTTAGAATCTCTCTAAATTAAAAATAATAAGATTAATAATAATAATAGGATTACCTAAGAAGAAGAACAAAATGATAAACCATATGCAACTGATAAATGGAACTTTTAAGTTAAATGATTACTAAATCATACATGGTTTCTTTTCGAAGAATGTAAATACAGTAAAACACACTTGCCATGTGCTGGGACACTATGGCTGATATAAAGAAAACAGTCCCCTAATCAACTGTTATAAACCACAGTGTAACACACAAGACAGAGTGCAGGATTTTATAAGCAGTCAGACTTGGTTTCCCAGTTTTGTTCCACTAGTTAGTACCTGGATAAGTTATCTAATGTTTCTGAGCTTTAGACTTAGACACCTCATCTATAAAATACGGATACTATTTATTTCATAAGACAGGATGTACACAGGAAATGACAGCTGCTGCTACCCACGACACTTGTTATTATTAACCAAAGAATAGTCATCTATGAGGCCACACAGAGACTCAAAGGATGGAACGCGCCAAATGGATCCATGGCTGGCTAGGGCATAGGGACCTTCATGTAAATCCTAGATTCATTTAGTCAAAGAGAAATTCAAGTCTGTAATATCTGGTATCTGCTTTAAAATACACTAGGAAGAGAAATAAGATTAGCAAAATGCTGATAATCGTTGAAACTGTGTAATGGGCATAAAGGATTCATTATAATAGCCTCTTCACTTTCATGTAAGTTTAAGGAAGGAGGGAAAGAAAGAAGAAAAAAAGAACCAATGGGGGAAAAAGCAAGTTAACTTAGAATGGAAAAGAAATCCTCCCACTCTCCTGGCTTGGTTAAAACAATCCCTTCAGGGGCGCCTGGGTGGCACAGCGGTTGAGCGTCTGCCTTCGGCTCAGGGCGTGATCCCGGCGTTATGGGATCGAGCCCCACGTCAGGCTCCTCTGCTGTGAGCCTGCTTCTTCCTCTCCCACTCCCCCTGCTTGTGTTCCCTCTCTCGCTGGCTCTCTATCTCTGTCAAATAAAAAAATAAAAATCTTTAAAAAAAAAAAAAAAAACAATCCCTTCAGATGATCCAAATCTCTCTATTTTGACTATATGAGCCTTATTCTGCAGGCGACATGGAGTGCTGCTGTGGCCACAGAGCTGGGCACAGTCACCCACCTCCACAGATGTGGAGGTAGAGAAACTGTCATTATTAATCAAGAACTTTGCCCTGCATCAGGCTCCCTGCTGGCTGTGGAGCCTACTTAAGATTCTCTCTCTCCCTGTCCCTCCCCAACCCCCTGCTCTCTCTCTCTCCCTCTCGTAAAACAAATAAACAAAAAACTTTTCTATGTGTTTATGGAAAAAAGGTTTCTTAATGCAGAAAAACATTTTTTGGGTAATGGCAGAAAGTGCCAGTTGAACCCTGATATGCATTCTTGTTTTCTCTCTCATGGTAACAGAGCCCCCAGTTTCCAGCTAGGGACATGGCCACATAGAACATTTGCCGGCCTACTGTCAGCAGCCATCTCACTTCCAGCTAAAAGGATAGGAAGAGAAGTGATGAGTACAACTTTTGGGTTATGCCTCCCCACAACCCCTTTTTTCTTCCTGCTGGCCAGAAATGTGAACATGGTGGCATGAGATGAAATGGCTATCATAGCCCTCAAGCTGAGAACCAAATTTTGAGAATGGCAGAGCAAAAGGTAAGAGTCTAGATTCTTGATGACTGTGGAGCCATACAAGAACTGCCTACTGGTCTTTTATATGTGAGAAAAAACCTTATTTGAGCTTTTTGGGTTTTGGATTTCTCTATTATGGTTGTCAAACTTTTTTCCTAAGACGACAGTCTTCACATTTCCTAAATATATCAAACTTAATAATTCACTGCATAAACTAAATTACACAATTTATTTTCATGTTCCTAAGCCAACAAAGAAAGCAAAAAATCTTAAAGGAAAATACATACAGATTGGACCTATTTTCTTTTCTGAAATGTCATGCACCTTAACTTGCTTTTTCCACCTTGTACCAGCCTTTATCCTCACTCAACTGCTTCAAAATCTCCAGAATATGACATACTCAATCTCTCCGAAAGCTAAATAAGGTGTGGTATCCCAAGTTGGCCACAGGAGGGCAGTTTTTATTAGCAAAGCTTATCCGGTAGAGCATACCACTCACAAGATTAACCCCCACCTCCTCTGTTTGAAAAAAGGGAGAATGAGGAAGTCTGGCATTCTCCTGGGGAAAATCCTACGCACAGCTGTCTATGGACATCATAAGGAAGACTCTTAAGTAGGACACTACAAGCCCAAATTAGTTTTTCTTTTTTTAACAAGACATTTTAGCCTAGAACCTGAACTCTTCTTATTCCATAGCACTTCTCTCTGCGTTCCTAATTTCCTCCTAGTTTCACAAAACAGACACCCTTTGTTCTCTATTGGTATAAATACTTCCCTTTGACTCACGCTTTGATTCAATGTTTTTGTTTGTGCCCTGTACAGACTTCTGCAAGTCAGAATTTACTTTAACAACCAGAAAGTGAGGATTCTATGTATGTAATTTTCCCTCCACACACTGAAAAATACAGCCAATTACAATTTAGTATTCCAATGAGAAGAATGATCATGGTACCCTGAATATTTACACAGGACTTGTCCTTAGTTGTGTAACATTAGCTGCTATCATTTATTGAGTACTTGCTGTGTGCTAAGTCCTTTCCATCCAATGATTTCTAATTCTCCAACAGGACTGAAAGACAGGGTATTATTCCCTTTTACTAGATGGAAAAACACAAGGTTCAGAAAGACAAACCCGCCCAGGTCACACAAGTAATGAGTGGCTGAGATCTGTAACAAGCTCTCATTCCAAAGCTCACACTCTTTTTACTATGCCACACTGCTTCCTTCCCCCCTGAATCCACTAAGTGCTCAGAGGTCCCATTTTATGGCAAAAGCAGCACCCCTTCTTTACTTTCATGAAAAAAGATCAGCCAAAGTTGAATGGAAGGTAAAGCAGTATCGTTTTGTTCACCCTTCTGTTTTCTGGCATAGTTTCTAGGAATGCACTTCGGCAGTAACCAGGGACTGTCTGTACTGGCAGACAGCTCCTTATCTGGACTCCAAAGCATGGACTAAATTTCCTGGATAAACAGGAAATGTCTTTTCTCATGCTCTTCTGCTTCTGTACATTTCTTTCACACTCTTCTGAGGCTTTTTTCAGGTGCCCTTAATAAAGTTTAAGGGCATTCTAGCACAAAACCATCCACTTTTTCTTAGTCCTACAATGCCATGAGGTAGGTGGCAATGTGACAAGAAAGCCAATATGGTTGTTCAGCATTACAGAGGAGTGGATTTGCAAAATGTGAAGTGTAAAAAAGGGACCTGCATTTTGTCCAGAGCTTCTGGGCATAAACAGCAATGCTATATTGACTCAAAAACCCAAATCAGCGATTCCATGTATCTTTGGTGAAGCAAAATAGACTCTAAAGAATTATGATGTGTCTGAATAGGAAGTCCAGATAACAGTAACTGATTTATGGAAGGACTTTGACAAAGGCTTACTCCTAAGGCCAAAACAATAATGACAGCATCTGGAAGCAGCTGGGGGTACCTGTCTTAGTGATTCGGGCTAAGGAAGCCCCAAAGTTAAATTTGATGCTATAGCTTAAGTGGTTTCTAAATTTGCCAAATCATATGAGTCAGCAGGACAGCTTGATAAAAATCCAGTTCCCAGGGACCTAAAGATGATTCTGATTCAGAAAGTTTGAGATGGGGGTCTCGGTATCTATGTATTTTAATCATCAGATGAGTCAGGACCAGGTTAAGTTTGGGAAAGTGATTAATGGACTCACAGACTTTAGAACTGTAACACATGAATTTTTGTCACAATCCATGTGCAGCTATCTAGCCTAAACCAAAATATCTAAAACCATTTTTCTATTTTAAAGTACTCCTCTCAAAGCAGTTCATGTATCTCTAGATACGCTGGCTTTCAAGTTGAAAAACAAACACTTCACATAATATTCTTGATAGCTTTAGAATATATCTGCCCCCCAAATGAGATAATTTAACTCTGTATGTTCTAAAGCATGCTTAGGTTCCGGACAATGGCTCACAAATTTTAACTAGCTCTGTAGAGTCAGCAGACCTGGGTTCAAATCCTGTGTCACTTATTAGCTAAATGCTCTCAAGGAAGTTGTCTGACCTTGGAGGACAGTTTCCTCATTTGTAAAATGGGGTTGAGAGTAGCCACCATGCAAGGCTGGATACATGAGGATTACAGATAGCGTGTAAATGAAAACAGAACACAGACACATGCACTCATAAGCACAACCGATGCAGGAAAATATGGACCTATATGTCATTTTACAGTTTTCTTGATACATTAAGTTCCCCGCACTTCCAAATTATAATGCAAATAAATTCTCTGAGGAGTCAAGAATCAGTAAACAGATGACACAGCCTGGACATCAGAGATGTAAACTACAGCTCTCACCTACCAGAAATAAATAAAACAGCAGACCTTGGTCCTGTCAGCTACCCGTTTTACACTTGAATCAACTGGAAGCTGTGTCCGTGAAGTCTATCATCTTCACTGCCAGAGGTAACATAGCGTCCCTCTGCCTGTTCAACTGTTCCTGGGCCCTCTGTAACACAGGCCCTGCTCTTGTCAATGATTACTGCAAGAGCAGATGGGTTTAACACTGACTAACTTGCTTTTCCAACACAGCTTCCATCTACAGGATTCTCTGGAATCAGCAACCTGTCATCTGAATTCTGTCAGCACCTGCCTGTTACTTAGGTAAATAACGTTCATTGACATACTGACCTCCCCAACCCTACCCAACACAAACCTTGGAGGGCTGAATCTTTGGTGACTGGGAAGTCCCTTCTCCAGCAGTTAGGACCTGTTTTTGAGGGGACACAGCTATCACGTGACCCCCTTTGACAGTCACGTACTGAGGGAGAGGTGACTGGCTCGCAGGTCCTGTTGCAGGCACGTGAGAGGCTTCACCAGGTTCCTGTTTGATGATTACCTGGCAACAAACATGATAACGATGCTGAATAATCATCCCGTGAAAAAAGCCACTAATATCTGAATCTATTCTGCTTGCAGGAATTAATGAATTAATGAAGCTTGGTCTATAAAAAATGACTCCACCAGAAGGGCAGAAATACTGCTTAAATACAGCCCGTAACAGCTATCAAAGGGACCAAAAGTAGGATCTGGATTTGAGCCTGTATTTCTGCAAACTCGACCTAGTCCATTTGTTCTAGATTTTGGTGGCAAATAGCAGCAGAAAGAAACACACATACAGTTTGTGCTCTCAGGAGTTACCATCTTGCTGGATACCAACAGCTGCCCTGTGGACACCACTAAATAAATGGAAGCATGTTGCAGAAGTAGGATCTGGTCTTAGAATTAAGACATACTAAAAAGTTACATGTTATGGGGTAATGTCAATCAACTTCAATGTGCCACAGAAACAATTAGATAACAAACCCATATTGACTTGTGGGATAATGCCCTAATAAATACTCACTTTTGTGAAAGCTCCAAGTCCTCCAGTTATAGGTTTGGGACTTTGAACCTTAGGGTGACTCCCAATAGGACAAAGAGGTGGCATAGATGCAAACAAAGAGTCCTCTTGCTGTGTATGCAAAAATATACAGTGTACAATTAGGATAAAATAACTGACATCAGATGTTCTAAGCCCTTATATTTAATATAAACCTGTGATATTCTCTAGCAACATAAATGAAAAACAAAAGAAAACCAAAAGCTCAATACTCTTTGCAGTCCTCCAAGCCCCCACACTTGCATCTTAATACTGTTTTTAGAAACCAAATACAGGGGCGCTTGGGTGGCACAGCGGTTAAGCGTCTGCCTTCGGCTCAGGGCGTGATCCTGGCGTTATGGGATCGAGCCCCCACATCAGGCTCCTCCGCTATGAGCCTGCTTCTTCCTCTCCCACTCCCCCTGCTTGTGTTCCTCTCTCGCTGGCTGTCTCTATCTCTGTCGAATAAATAAATAAAATCTTTAGAAAAAAAAAAAAAGAAAAGAAAAAGAAAAAGAAACCAAATGCAAGGAAAGGCTACACCCTGGCAAGAACCTACTCATCTGTGCCCCGGTGTATGCTGGAAAGACTATTATACACCTCTAACATTTGGCTGACTCATTGGTTTGCACGTCTAGTCCCCTGCCTGATGATAAGCCACTAGAGGCCTGGCTCCGTATTTTACTTATTTTCTATCCCTAGAGCCTAGGCACTAAATAAATAAATGAAACAGCTAGAGTGTTTCAGTATATACGTCCTTTCAATAGTATTCACACAACTTGATTTGTTATCTTTACTCCAAATAAATACTCAACACACAGGGAAATTTTTCAATAAGGATTTAAAAAACAAAACAACAAAAAGAACTTAAAACAATAAATGCAAAACCAACAAAGGTCAACATTCAAAATTACTGACATCTGTCTCTAATTCTCAAATACAAAATGTAAATCTGAGAGGCAATTTGCCATAAAATAGGGACAAGCAACAAAGCTAATACTGCTTAATCACATAACGAAAAGATCAACAAACACTAAAAACAGACTAGAGAATTAAGACCTTCAAGGCAATTACTACAATTTAGGCATTCATGTAACATGGTGCTCACAGGCAGCACTGAACTCAGAGAAAAACCTCACCCTGGACCAGAAAGCATTCAATATCATCACTTAAGTACCTATATGTAAGAAATGCATTAGCACTCGTCATGTAGGAGATGATTTCTGAATTCTCAGTTCTCGCACACGGGTTTATACCTCAAAGGCTCTAGGCAGCCATGACAATGACAAGTAACTAATTAAGTAACTAACCAAAACAGCAGGGGCTGTCTTTGCCAAACAGTGAGCAGATACCTAGCACTCTTAGCTGTAACAAGTCAGATCATATTTGAAGTTCTAATTTTAAAGGTTTTCTTACCCTGAAGGAAAAAAAAAAAAAGAAAGAAAAATTGTGTAACGAATTATTTTCAAGTAACTACATGGCTGACATAGAGGAAAAAAAAAATATATATATATATATAAATAAATATATATTTACTCATTATTAGGGCAACTATAGGAAGAAAAGAAGTATGCTGCCAGATGAATATTTTTATAAGGAAAAATTTGTAACAAAGCTGACCACCCCCCGCTTCTAAAAATAGCTGCCTTCTCATCATGGTAAGTTTTCAAATAGATACCGACTGTCCAATAATGGAAGTGTTGAGAAACATTTTCCACACCAGGAAAAGATCAAGAGTAAGGTAGAGGAGTCTGGAGTAGATAATCTTCAAGACACTTATTAGCTTGAAGATTCTACTTAATGAAATTTGCATTATCAACTGACAAATTCTTGCTGGGCTTGAACTTAGTGTCTTCACAAACTAGAAAAGTGCAGTAATGCAGTAAGAGTGTTACCTTGACAGTAGATGTTACAAAACTACTTCCATGAATTTTAGGAATAGGGGAACCTGTTCCTTGGGAGGCCTGGGAGGCAGTAGAGAGCTTGTTTGTAGGACTTCCTGATAAGAAAGGCAGGTTTTAAAATAAAGTATAAACAAAGTAAAACTTACAAAATGGAACTTTTCCACCACCCTTCCCCTTTCCCTATTTTTCATTTTTAAGTGTTGAAACTTACAATCATGAAATTATTATAGAAAAAATACTTAAGGATTCCTCCTACGAAGCTGACCACCTCACTAACCTAAAAATAGACAAGAAGCTAGTAAGGACATGCAGAAGAATAAGTACGTAGACATTACACACTCTGCTACCTGTATACAGACAGATACCAGAACATAAGGGTACTGGTTATGTAATGATGTACCACATGTATGAATCTAAGTGAATGCTAACTCCCTCAAAGTAGTTTCACCAGGAGGTTATACCTATTCCAAAGTGCTGCTGACATTAAGCAATTTTTACTCCATGTGTATAACTGCCTTTAGGGTATGATAAAAATAAGTTCCACCACCTATAGTCAAAAATAAGTCAAGACCAAAAATGGTATTTGATTACCTGCTCCATTTACCAAACTTGCCTGCAAAGACTAATTCCTAAAACTAACCATCCTCAAAGGAAACCTATTTGACATCCATAAATGCATTCAAAAGGTTATTAAGTAATAAAAGGAGGTCCACAATTATAATCACTGCTGAAGGATCTAACTTCCAAAAAACTACTTGGAAAAATCCAGTATACATTCATGTATTAAAATTAATTATGTTTAGGGGCGCCTGGGTGGCACAGCGGTTAAGCGTCTGCCTTCGGCTCAGGGCGTGATCCCGGCGTTGTGGGATCGGGCCCCACATCAGGCTCCTCTGCTATGAGCCTGCTTCTTCCTCTCCCACTCCCCCTGCTTGTGTTCCCTCTCTAGCTGGCTGTCTCTATCTCTGTCAAATAAATAAATAAAATCTTAAAAAAAAAAAAAAATTAATTATGTTTAAAAAAAAAATCAGTCTTGGGGCGCCTGGATGGCACAGCGGTTAAGCGTCTGCCTTCGGCTCAGGGCGTGATCCCAGCATTATGGGATCAAGCCCCACATCAGGCTCCTCCGCTATGAGCCTGCTTCTTCCTCTCCCACTCCCCCAGCTTGTGCTCCCTCTTTCGCTGGCTGTCTCTATCTCTGTTGAATAAACAAATAAAATCTTTAAGAAAAAAAAAAATCAGTCTTAGTATCTTATAGTCATTTCTCTTTCACTATTTCTCTTAATTAGAAGTGAGAGCTACAGAAAAGTTTACACTTAGATGTGCTCACATAGCTTAAATGAAATACATAAAATAATGTTAGTGAAAATACTTGGAAAAAACCTTAAAAGCACTCTGTAGTTATAGGAAATTATGATGACAAACGTAATAAATCCAGTTATTCTTCCTATCAAGGAAATTGAACTGCAGAGTTCAATTTCTCTTCCACACACACAATTAACTTTATTCACAGAAAAGCAAAGATCATTTTTTTTTATTTGGTGAGAAACGTATGTGGGCCACAAAGGTATTCTTGTTCTGAAGCTTAATTTGGAAAATAACCACCTTGGTTGCAGGCCCAAAAAGAATGTCTTCCAAATGAAAACAAAATCAACTTTTTTTTTTTTAAGAAAATTAATTATGGCTCACTTTTAATCTTTAGAAATTAAAAAGAAAATTTAAGTAAATTCCTAAAAAATAGAACTTTTACATAAGTACATCTTCTCTCAGGGAAACAGCACTGGATTTACTGTTTAGAGCTCCTCTTGTTTACAGATGAAGATTACATGGCTATGAAGTCACACTAGGATTTCATCTTTACAATAGATCAAATCTTTTGGATCACACAAATATTGATCAAATGCATACCTGTAGTGGGAGTGGTGGCTCCAATGACCTGCCCTGGCTTATCCAGGATAACATAAGGATTATTAATGACGGAGCTGGCAGTGCCTTGCTTCACATGGACAGGAGTGGAAGTTGGGGTTCGAGGCAGTGGTGATGGACTTGGAGTTGATATGGGGGAACCTTTATTAATACAAAAGAGAAACAAAATAAACAAAAGACATATACTCAACCCATCTAAGAAAATGCTGATGGTACTGGAGGACAAAGATGACAAATGGGGAAAAGAGAATGGGACTCTATGTTTTCGGTATGGAGCAACAGCAGCGGTGTAGCTGAGGCGGGGACTGGTGTGTTTCCCTTGCTACATCCTTATATCAGCATCGGCAGCGAGCTCTTGAGGAACAGATTCTGAGGTGCTAGCCCAGACCTACTAAATATAAATCTGTACTTTAACAAGATCCCCCCCCACACACACCCATCCCGTAGGTGCATTAAAGTTAAAAAAGCAGAGCTTTACATAACAGCATGGAACTCCCAAATCCCTAAATCAAACTCTTCACAACTTGGGCAAATTGTTGTAATAATGGTTGAACTCAAAGACACTAAAATTACAGGAAATTAGTAAGTGAACAGATAGACTTATAAACCAGGAGTCCTGATTTACAATTAATTTCCTTGTGCAAAACATGAAATTCACCCGCCCAAAACAAAAGTCTGTCAATACTAAGTCACAGCTACAATCCAGAGGTTCCTGTTCCCACAGAACACTCTCGAAGATTACCCATGTATCATTCAACACCCTCAAAGGTTTTTTATTGATCAAATTTGTCATCCATGAATTTCTCTAAACTTCCAACTGATTTGTAATGTTCAGCCTATTCACCTATGAATCAGCAAGTTCCACGATGCTTCTAACTGGGAGGTAAAATTACACGTTCCTCACCTTCCATCAATTTCAAAGACTTGGATCATATTTCTGCTTAGTTGTCTAGTTTTAGCACTGAAGTCTCCTTTTCTCCCCCCTTCATACATAGAGGCCTCCCACTGCCTAGATATTTCTACTGACTCTCCTTCAAGTCTTTTCTGAAGCGGTGCAACCTACACCATAAAGTATATTCCTGCCAGAAGTCTACCTAACATGAATGTGAAACTGTCATGACACAGTAGACAATTCAATCCCAGTGAAAATGAAGGCTCAGAACTACCTACTGTTAACAGAATGAGTAATTTTCTAGCGTGGTTAGTATGAAAGACATTCAATCCCAAACTAATTCCCACCTTTCAAGCTTTAACTCCACACCAAAAGGCCTCCAAGTTTACTTTATTACTAGCCACTCTGGTTTCCATATATAATTCAAAAACTTAATTCCTACCTTAGGTTCAACCATACATCCTAGCAAACATTTAACCTGCATCACTTCTTGGAGATAAAAACTTGACTGCTTTGCATTTCATTTCTTTCCTTATTCAAAAACTGTTTGCATATGAAATGATTTCTGGTTTTGCTTCGTTGACAGCTTTGCTAATCAACAGTCATTACTTGTTTAACAAAAATACTTGAGAACTTAAAACTGTATACCTGAAACAATCTTGCAGCTCATGGTGATGGGTTGGAAGGATTTTCCAGGTGACTCAGGATTAGGAACCTGACTTTGTGGCACAATTTTGCAGCTTGATGCTATTGGCTGAAAAGCTGAATTGCCATGAGAACAAAAGGTAACTTTCTGGGATGTTGTCATTTTGGTGGGTGTTCGTTCCAATGAAGATGGCAAAGAATAAAATGTAGTGTGTCTCTCAGCTTCAGTGTTGGCTGGGAAGCCTATGTGAAATGAAAAGGGCAAATGATAAGTCATGAATCACTCAGAAATAATAAAACCTTTCCAACATGGGGAAAGAATGAAATAATAAAAATCCCTTATCATTTCAACAACCATTTAAACCACTTCCCAGTAAAATACATACAATTGACAGTATTTATAAGCCTTTTATACATAATTGGGTGAAATGTAAATAATCATGTTTAGAATCATTTTTTTTAAACGATTTTATTTATTTATTTGACAGAGACAGCCAGCGAGAGAGGGAACACAAGCAGGGGGAGTGGGAGAGGAAGAAGCAGGCTCCTAGCAGAGGAGTCTGATGTGGGGCTCGATCCCAGAATGCCAGGATCACGCCCTGAGCCAAAGCAGACGCTAACGACTGCGCCACCCAGGCGCCCCTAGAATCATTTTATTAAAATGCTTTCAAAAAATTAGAAAACATATTAACTATGCATGTACAATATAAAGAGTACACAAGTGTATTATGTTTTGAATTGATAAACTGTTTAAATCAGAAAGGAAGAAAAACTCAAAGCATTCACTTAATCTAATAACGTCCTATTTTATTAAATGCCCATGAAGAAGATACAACAGCAATTTAAAGCGGAATAAAATTGAGATTATAAAAGGACTAAAATATTAACATCACATTAAATTGTAGGCTTAGAGGGACACCTGGGTGGCTCAATTGGTTAAGTGTCCGACTGCTGACTTCGGTTCAGGTCACGATCTCAGGGTTGTGTAAGACAGAGCCCCACACTGGGCTCTACACTGAACATGGAGCCTGCTTGAGATTCTCTTTTCCCCTCTGCCCCTCGTTCCACTCTCTCTCAAAACATAAATAAATAAAAAAAAATAAAAAGGTAGGTTTAGAGATTAAATTGATGCCATTTAGAAAGAGTTTTATATCTTATACATATAGGTTACAGAAATGATTTAATTATACGCTTATATACTTACTAAATGAAAAAATGCCATAGTCAAAATACATTTGTTGGTTAACCTTTTTTAAATTAATTAATTTATTTGGGGGGAGGGGCAGAAGGAGAGGGAGAGAGGGGATCTCAAGCAGACTCCCTGCTGAGTACAAGGAGCCTGATGCGGGGCTCAATCTCAGGACTGTGAGATCATGACCTGAACGGAACTCAAGGGCAGGATGCTTAGCCAACTGAGCCACCCAGGCACCCTGATGATGAATCTTATACTGGTTTTTTGGTTTTGCTGTTGTTTTTTTAAAGTAGGCTCCATGCTCAGCGTGGAGCCCAAAAAAGGGCTCGATCCAAGGACCCTGAGATCAAGACCTGAGCTGAGATCAAGAGTCGGATGCTTAACAAACTGAGAAACCCAGGCGCCCCTTATATTGTATTCTTAATTCCAGTACAGTTAACATAGAGTGTTGTATTAGTTTCAGGTGTATAATATAGTGATTCAACAATTAATACGTGACTCAGTGCTCATCACAAGTGTATTCTTAATCCCCTTCACCTATTTCACCCATTCCCCTGCCCACCTCCTCTTTGGTAACCATCAGTTTATTCTCTACAGTTAAGAGTGTTTTTTTGTTAGTTTGATCTGTAAACTCCATATATGAGTAAAATCATATGGTGTCTGTCTTTTTCCGACTTATTTCATTTAGAATTATACTCTCTAGATCCATCCATGATACTGCAAATGGCAAGATTCATTCTTTTTGTGGCTTAGTAATATTCCATTGTGTGTGTGTGTGTGTGTGTGTATACACACATATATCATCTGTCAGTGTACACTTGGGCTACTTCCACAATTTGGCTATTGTAAATAATGCTGCAATAAACACAGGGGTGTGCGTACCTTTTCAAATTCATGTTTTTGTATTCTCCAGGTAAATATCCAGTATTAGAATTACTGTATCATACATGTAATACATCTATTTTTAATTTTTTAGGAATCTGCACACTGTGTTCCACAGTGGCTGCACCAGTTTGCATTCTCATCCATAGTACACAAGGGTTCCCTTTTCTCCACATCCTCAACACTTGCTCTTTCTTCTGTTTCTGATTTTAGCCATTCTGACAGGTGTGAGGTGATATCTCATTGTGGTTTTGATGTGTCTTTCCCTGATGATGGGTGATGTTGAACAACTTTTCATGCATCTGTTGGCCATCTGTATGTCTTTTTTAGAGAAATGTCTGTTCATGTCTTCTGCCTATTTTTTTAGTTGGATTATTTTTTGGTGTTGAGTTGTAGAAGTTCTTCATGTATTTTGGATATGTCATTTGCAAATATCTTCCCCCATTCAGTAGGCTGTCTTTTAGTTCTATTGATTGTTTCCCTTGCTGTGCAGAAGCTTTTTATTTTGCTGTAGTCCCAGGAGTTTATTTTTGTTTTTGTTTCCCTTGCCTTGGGAGACATATCTAGAAAAGTGTTGCTACTGTCGACGTCACAGAAATTATTGCCTGGAATCTCTTCTACGATTTTTATGGTTCAGGTTTCACGTTTAGATCCTTAACCCATTTTGAATTTATTTTTGTGTATGGTGTAAGACAGTGGCCCAGTTTCATACTTTTGCATGTTGCTCTTCCGTTTTCCCAACACCATTTGCTGAAAAGACTTTTTCCCATTGCATATTCTTGCCTCCTTTATCAAAGATTAATTGACCATATAAGCATGGGTTTATTTTTGGGTTTTCTATTCTGTTCCATTGATCTACATGTCTTTTTTTTGTGCCAGTACCATACAATACTGCTTTGATTACTCCAGCTTTGTAGTATTATCTTACAATCTGGGATTGTGATACCTCCAGTTTTATTTTTCTTTTTCAAGACTTCGGCTACTTACAACTTTTTTTTTTTTTTTTAAGATTTATCTTATTTATGGAGTGCCTGGGTGGCTGAGTCAGTTAAGTGTCGGAGTCTTGATTTTGGCTAAGGTCATGATCTCAGGGTCATGGGATCGAGCTCTGAATCAGACTCTGAGCTAAGCGAGGAGTCTGCTTGAGATTCTCTTTGCCTGCGCCCTTCCCCTGACTCACATTCACACAAGACCTGGAAGAAAGAGAAAAGAAAAGAAAAGAAAAGAAAAGAAAAGAAAAGAAAAGAAAAGAAAAGAAAAGAAAAGAAAAGAAAAGAAAAGAAGTCTAAAAAAGAAAGGATTTATCTTATTTTAGAGAGAGAGAGCAGGAGGACAGGAGAGGAAGACATAAGGTAGTCTAAAAAAGAAAGGATTTACCTTACTTACTTTAGAGAGAGAGAGCAGGAGGACAGGAGAGGGAGACAGAATCCCAAGCAGATCTACTGAGCATGGAGCCTGACACAGGGATTGATCCCACGACCCTGAGACCATGACCCAACCCAAAACCAAGAGTCAGATGTTCAACCGACTGCACCACCTGGTGCCCCTTAGGGTCATTTGTGGTTCCATACAAATTTAAAGATCATTTGTTCTAGCCTGTGAAAATGCTTTTTTAATTTTGATAAGGATTGCATTAAATCTGTAGGTTGCTTTGAGTAGCCTGGACATGTTAACAATATTTGTTGTTCCAATCCATGAGTATGGAATATCTTTCCATTTGTTTTTGTCACCTTCAATCTCTTTCATCAATGTTTTATGGTTTTCAGAGTATAAGTCTTTCACCTCCTTGATTAAGTTTATTCCTAGGTATTTTATTCTTTTTGGTGCAACTGTAAATGTGATTGTTTTCTTAATTTCTCTTTCTGCTGCTTCATTATTAGTATATAGAAATCCAACAGATTTCTTGACATTACTAAAATTCATTTATCAATTCTAGTAGTTTTTTGGTGGCATTTTTAGAGTTTTCTATATATAGTATCATGTCATCTGCAAACAGTGACAGTTTTACTTCCTCCTTACCAATTTGGATGCTTTTTATTTCTTTTTCTTGTCTAACTGCTTTGGCTGGGACTTCCAGTACTTTGTTGATGAAAGTGGTGAGAGTGAACATTCTTGTCTTGTTCTTGGCCTTAGGGGAAACTGATCATGATGTTAGTTGTGAATTTTTCATATATAGCCTTTATTATGTCAAGGTATATTCCTTTAAACCTACTTTGTTGAAGGTTTTTATCAGGAATGGTGTACTTTGTCAAGTGCTTTTTCTGCATCTCCTGAAATGATCATATGGCTTTTATCCTTTGTTATTGATGTGACCTATCACGCTGATTGATTTTTGAATACCAAACCATTCTTGCATTCCAGGAATAAATCCCATTTGATCATGGTGATTTTTTTTTAATTTATTGTTGGATTCAGGTAGCTACTTTTCGTTGAGGATTTTTACATCTACGTTCATCAGAAATATTGGCCTGTAGTTCTCTTTTTTTGTAGTATCTTTATCCAGTTTCAATATCAGGGTAACACTGGCCTCAGAGAATGAATTAGGAAGCATTCCTTCCTCTTCTATTTTTTTAGAATAATTTGAGAACAGGTATTAACTCTTCTTTGAATGTTTGGTAGAATTCCACCTGTGAAACCATTTGGCCCTGGACTTTTGTTTGTTGGGAGGCTTTCGTTTTCGTTTTTTAGATTTAATTATTTATTTTAGAGAGAGAGAGAATCTCAAACAAACTCCCTGCTGAGCATGGTGCCTGATGCGGGGCTTGATCCCACGACCCTGAGATCACAACTTGAGCCAAAACAAAGAGTCAGATGCTCAACCAACTGAGGCACCCAGGCGCCCCAGGAGTTTTTTTGTACAGATTCAATTTCATTGCTGGTCATCAGTCTGTTGAAATTTTCTATTTCTTCCTGATTCAGTTTTGGGAGGCTATATGTTTTTAGGAATTTATCCATTTTGTCTAGGTTGTCCAATTTGTTGGCATATACTTTTTCACAATATTCTCATAATTCTTTGTATTTCTGTGGTGTCAGTCGTTATATTGTATTTTAAATAAGATTTGATACTTAACATTCAGTTTCTTGTTCACACTAGGGACCAAACCAAAAAGTCTTCCTGTAACATGTTAGAAAAAAACAATTATGATCATCAAAAAAAAATAAACATTTAATGCCTTTTTGTGAATTTAATGTTCTATAAAATGTCAGTAGAATGTCATGAAAAAATCTTCTAAGAAGAATAAAGATTTGACTACTTTCATAGTTGGACTACATAGTAGAGGCAGGATGCCTACTTATGGAAAATTTATTTTCCATTCACTCTTAAATCTTTATAGGCAGCAGTTCAAAATCATATTATGCAAATGAGAGAAAGGAATGCCCCAGAGAGTGACTCCTCTGTACAAGGAAAAATTCATTTCCATACAAGGAAAAATATATTACCTTTCTCCACACATGTATCAGGTACTGGCTCATGTGACTGCTTTATCGGTGAGGAAGCTTTCACTGGGGCTGGAATGGTCAAAGGCAAAGATGGTGGGGCATCAGAGATGTCTGACTCGGAGGACTGAGGATAAATGGAGTCTTCTCCAAGAGAATGTCGGTGGAGCTCAACATCCACTACCTACACAATCAGGCAACAATTGGGCTTATGAATCCGTCATCAATGTCACAGAAACCCCCAAACCTGTCCAAGAACATGGTACTCTAAGAGATGAGACAAATGATTTCTAATCATACTTCAAAGGCAGTTTCAATCTAAGAACTAAAGGATTTATCCCAGAATGTAATCTAGTTTGGTTTAACAGATAGATAACTCAGTGAAACCAATCATATAACTGGGGCCTTTCCATCTGCTGCCTCTATGCCTTAGAACACTACCCCCCCCAATCTTTGGATGACTGTCTCTTTCTCATCATTAGATCTCAATCAAATGTCACTTTCTCAGAGACGCCTTCTCTAACCAACCTGGCTAAGGCAACCCCCTTGTCCCCCACCTACGCTTTTCTTTATAGCACTGATTTTAAGTGAAATTTGTTCATTTGCTTTTGTTTACTACAAACTTTCTCCCCATTTTCAACACAACCAAGAATACAACTCCTTAAAAGCAATAGCTATCTTATTCATCTCTGTATCCCCAATACCAGGACCAGTGTCTAGTATATGGTATATGCTCAATAAATATCTTTTGATACAACACAGCATACTTCCCTAAACAGAATAAGTTTTAACTAGCTAATTCTCACTATAACGGCTATTGCTGATTTATCATGAATCCAAAAAAAAAAAGTGGGAGGAGGAGTATGGGGAAGGAAAACAAAGCTGGAGGTCTCATTTCCTGACTTCAAAACTGATTATTACAAAACTATAGTAATCAAAATGGTGTGGCACTGGCATCGAGAAGACATACAGGCTACTGGAATAAAATACCCCCTCACATATGTATATGGTAAAATTATTTTTGACAAGGGTGCCAGGACCACTGGGAAAAGCAGTCTTTTCAACAGATGGTGCTGGGGAAAACTGGGTACCAACATGCATTAGAATGAAGGTGGATCTTTACCTTATACCATTTATAAAAATTAACTGAAAATGGATCAAAGACCCAAACATAAGACCTAAAACAATAAAACTCTTAGAAGGAAATATAGGGCAAAATTTCATGAGGGTGAATTTGGCAATGACTTCTTGGATACGACACTAAAAGCACAGGCAACCAAAGAAAAAATACATAAACTGGACTACGTCAAAATTAAAAACTTCTGTGTATCAAAGGACACAATCAGCAGAGTGAAAAGGCAACCCACAAATGATCTGATAAGAGATGAATATCAAGAATATAAAGAGAACTCCGAAAACTCAACAACCAAAACCCAAACACATGATTCACGATGGACAAAGGATATGACATTTCTCCAAAGAAGATTCACAAACAGCCAAAAAACATATGAAAAGATACTCAACATCAATAATCGTTAGGGAAATGCATAACCAAAACCACAATGAAATACCACCTCACACTCATTAGTTTGGCTACTATCAAAAAAATAGAGAACAAGAAGTGTTGACAAAGATGTGGGGAAACTGGAACTCTTGAGCACGGTTTGGAGGAATGTAAAATGGTGCAGCTGCTGTGGAAATAGTGTGGCAGTCCCTCAAAAATTAAAGATAGAGCTACCATGGGGCACCTGGCTGGCTTAGTTGGTAGAGTGTGCGACTCTTGATCTTGGGGTCGTGGGTTCAAGCCCCTCACTGGATGTAGAGATTACTTAGAAAAAAAAAAAAAATAGAGCTACTGTATGATCCAGCAATTCCACGTTCTTGGGTATACACCTAAAAGGACTGAAAACACAGACTCAAACAGATACCTGTACATCCATGTTCTTAGCAGGATTATTCACAATAGCCAAAAGATGCAAACAACTCAAGTGTTCATTAACAGATAAATAAATAAAATGTGGTTTATACATACAATGGAGTATTATTCAGCCTTTTTTAGGAAGGAAGTTCTGATGCATGCAACAACATGGATGAACCTTGAAAGCATTATGCTAAGTAAAATATACACCCCCCCAAAAAAAAACAAACAAACCCCACACTGCATATAATTCTACATATAGGGTACCTAGAGTAGTCAAAAATTCATAGAGATAGAAAGTAGAAGGGTGGCTATCAGGGGCTGAAGGGAGAGGGGAATGGGAGTTATTGTAAATGGGTATCATTTCAATTTTCCAAGATGAAAAGAGTTCTGGAGATGGATGCTAGCAACAGCTGCACAAAAATGTGAATATATTCAATACCTCTTAACTATACAATTAAAAATCGTTAAAATGGTAAATTGATAAAATGGTGCATTTTATTTTTTTAATTAAAAAGGGGAAAATAAACTTTTTTAAAAAATTAAGCACTCATTTTTTTTCCTAATTAAAAATGAAGATCCATTTTAATTCTACTTATTCCCAAATAATACTGGAGGAAAAAACCTACCGTCTCTGCTCCAAGAGTCTGCAAGCCAGTGTAAGTTCTATCCAGCTATTGAAAGACAAAAGAAGAAAATAAAGTTTCACTGAGCTTACTTATAAATCTTAGGATACAATCTCATCTAAAACCCCTTTAATCACAAGTCTTCAGAACACAGAATCTACTTTTTCATAATATAAACTATCAATTCATCGCTTAAATAAAAACCCTCTTACCTGAGGTGGAATGAGTAAAATTAATAAAAACAACCTCAAATATATAGGTACTGTACTTTTAATAGAAACTATACAGTTCTAAAAACATACTAAGGACAATCTAAAAATGGAGGAAGTTTTATACAAAAAGATATTTACTACAGCGTTATCTATAACCACAAACTGAAAATGTGAACATCCAGCAATAGAGGACTGCTTAAGTAAACCTTTTTTTTTTTTAAGATTTTATTTATTTATTTGAGAGACAGAGAGAGGGAGAGCACAGAGAGAGAAGCAGACTCCCCACTGAGCAGGGAGCCCAATGTGGAGCTCAATCCCAGGACCCTGATATCATGACCTGAGTAGAAGACAGACACTTAATCGACTGAGCCACCCAAGCACCCCTTAAGTAAATCTTGAACCATCAATTTTAAAGTATTACACAAGCACTTAAATGTTTACAAAGATGATGTAAAAAATATCTTAAAAGACAAGCTACGACGGTGCCTGGTTGGCTCAGTCGGTAGAACATATGACTCTTGGTCTTGGGGTTATAGGTTTGAGCCCCATGTAGGGTACAGAGATTACTTAAAAAAATGAAATCTTTTTTTTTTTTAGAGGTACCTGAGTGGCTTAGTCAGTTAAATGTCCGACTCTTGATTTTGGCTCAGGTCATAATCTCAGGGTTTTGAGATCAAGCCTCGGAGTCGGGCTCCACACTGGGCACGTAGCCTGCCTAAGATTCTCTCTCTCCCTCTCAAAAAAAAAACAACAAAAAAAACCCCAATAAGTAAAAAAAAATTTTTAATCTTTTTTTTTTAAAAAAAGAGAGTGGCTATAAAAATACACATATAGTGTGATGACATAATTATATACAGCCATTAAAAAAAATGAAATCTTGCCATTTGCAACAACAATGGATGGAGCCAGAAGCTATTGTGGTAACTGAATTCAGTCAGAAAAAGGCAAATTCTCATATGTAGAATCTAAAAAACAAAACACATGAACAAACAAAAACCAGAAACAGATCTATAAACACACAGAACTGGTAGTTGCCAGAGAGGACAGGGTAGGGTGTTGGGCAAAATAAGTGAAGGGGATTAAGAGGTACAAACTTCCAGTCATATAATAAATAACTCACAGGGATGAAAAGTACAGAAAACAACTTATCTGACAGCATTTTTGCTTTGTTTGAAGCAATAAACCATTCTCAAAAAAAAAAAAAAAAAAAAAGGATCTGTGGAGCTTATCAATATAAACATTACACAGGGGCACCTGGACAGCTCAGCTGGTTAAGCAACGGACTCTTGATTTCAGCTCAGCTCGTGATCTCAGGGTCTTGAGATCAAGCTCAAGTCTGGCTCCTTGCTCAGCAGGGAGTCTGCTTGAAATTCTCTCTCCCTCTCCCCACTCCCACCCCCACCAGCTCATGCTCCCTCCCCCTCTCTCCTCTCCGTCTCTCAAAAATAAATAAATAAATCTTTTTTTAAATAAACATTACACAGTAAGATTAACAGGGAAAAACTATTAAGTTGGGTAAAAAGGAAAGATGATTTACTAATCAGTAAATAGAAAACTCTAAGACTTGCAAAAAGTAGATTTCAAGTCTTGCTGAGCTCCTTAGCAGCCAACACAGACATGACAACCCAGTCATGAGATCTAGCTTCATAACAGAAAGACAATGCCAGGGGGATTCATACTAGTTCCATGGAAGAGATCTAGTTTTAATACTTAAACCTTAGCCAACAGTATGACTATTAAAAGGATGTGGGCAATTTCAGGCTATATCCATTTTCATATTCTTCACAGCATGGAAATAATAGTCTCCCTGTAATGTGCACTGGCTTATGCTTCATTCTTGGGACCACACCTTAAGAGAGATATTAATAAAACAGAACTGTTATCAAAATGGCAAGAGGAACTAGAAAGCACAGCATACAAGGAATTTTACAAGAATAGGTTCTGCCTGGAGATGATTTAAGGAAAGACATGAAGGCTGTCATTAAACATTTTTAGGGTTCTTATAAAACAAAACAATGTCCTGTCCTGTGCTACTCCAGAAATCAAACTAGCACAAATAAGAACAAGGAAAAAAAAAAAGCACAGTTTCAGTTAAATTTATGAAAGAACCTTCCAGAAGTTTATTTAATAAACAGATAAATGGTTGTTTTGGGAATTACTATGCTCCATGGTGATGGCTGATCATGAATGCACAACATAGGAATTTCATACATTCTGGGAACTTTAAATTGTACATACTTCTAACACTTGAGTATTCAGTATTCAATACAATTATACAGTATCAAATATAGATTAAGTTATTTCAGCATTTCAGAATACTGAGAGGTCACTATGGGCTTAAATCGTCAGGAAAAGTACATAGGAACTTGAAGAATGGAAAGAATTCAAACAGGCATTTTAGGAGGGCAAGAGCATAAAAAAAAGACACAAGAGAAGAAGGCCCAAAGCACTTCTGGGACATGAATAAGTGACCTGGCTGGAGTAGTACATCCATGCAGGGGATTAGTGTGAGATAATAGGGGAAGTGTGTTGAGTCACACCTTGAAAAGCCCTGAGCAGTAGGCAGGGAAGTATAAGCTTGAGTAAAGGGAATTCAGAAAGGTTTCTCAGAGAGGAACAGCATAACGGTTCTATTTCAGGAATACTAATTGGATGGTGGTGTGCAGAATGGACTGAGGGTAAAGAAGGCAGATTAGAATGAAAGAAGCTAATCAGGAGACAGTGGAATAAATGGCCTAGGCAAGAGTGGGAAGGGCAAAGAGTAAGGAAGATGATGAAGAAAGAATAATAGTCAGCAACTGAACAGATATTTAGAACAAAGAGGCAAGAATCCAAGATGGCTCTGAGAGTTAACACAGAAATAACAGGCAAATGAATACTCCAGTACAAACATCACATAAGTACAACACAGGTGTTTAAGGCTTCAAGGCCAATCAACACATAACAAACAGTAAAATTAAGTTTTCCAGAAAAGCTAGTAAGAAAGCTTAAATACCGTCATTTTTAAAACAGTGTGCCTCAGGGTGCCTGGCGCACTCAGCCAGTAGAGCACGTGGCTCTTGATCTCAGGATCATGAGTTTGAGCCCCACGTTGGGTGTAGGGATTGCTTAAATAAATACACTTTAAAAAATAAAAAACATAAAAAACTGTCTCAATCTTCCACCAGGCACTCTAAGTGATATGGACAAATAATAGTATGAGAACTATGTAAACAATTCCTTTTATTTTAGAAATTAGGGCTGGGCCCAGTGTGATATAAGATGGTATGTGCAGTGCTTAAAATAAGATAAAAGGAAAGCGAACTATTTTAGACCTTCCTCTAATTAAGCAGGACCATATCCTGCCCCTCTGAACAAAGTGGCTGCATATTCTTTATTTTGTTCCAGTTCTTTTCTGAGGTCATAAAGCAATCTAGTCTTAAAGGAATCTCTAAAAAAACAACTTCAACACAAAGTTGAGCAGTGCTGTCTATTACCAATGGAGGGCAAATTTCAGCCTTAAGGTTGAAAAGGCTGTATTGGTAGAACAAAGGGAACAAAATGGGAATTCTACAGATGTACTGAGATTCATTTAGTTCAATTTTGGGAGCCATTAATGGGAACAATGTGGCAAAGCACAAAGTAAGGGTGTTTGGGGGTAAGTTTAATATTAGAAATTTATCCTATGTAGAACTAGGAAAACATTTTTAAAATGGCCTTTCAATTATAAAAGTTAAACACGTTTATTATAAAAAATTAGAAGGAAAAAAAAAATCAGACAGTAAGAGTAGGAGAAATTGCCCACAATGTCATTACTTTAATTACTCCAACATTTTGGTGTATTTCTTTTGTGTTTTTCTCTACCTATTTAAAATCACAGTTGACTTCATATTATAACATACAGTTTTGTACTCTGTGCTTTTCACTTACTATAGCTGGTAGTTTTCCCCCACGTATAGAAAACACTTCATATTATGGCTACATAATAAACGATGTGGATATATCAAGGAAGAATGTCTTAAAATACAAATCAAAAGAATTACAACTTTGTACAGTACTTTCAATTTCCTAAAACATGTTCACTTCTGTCTTTATCCTTACAAGATAAACATATCTATATCCTTATGAGATAAACAGACGAGGCTTATTATTTGCCTCATTTTACAGAAAAGTAAGTAGATTTTGTTTTTAAAAGTTCAGTCACTTAGTCTCAGGTAACACAGTAACAGCGAGCTTTAATCAGAGATTCAAGTCTTCCCATAATCTGACCAGTTCATCTTTTTTAAAGAATATACATTCTGCCATAATGCAAACCTTCCCCCAACCTTCAGAGAACAAAAGAGTGTTGTAGCAGTCTGCAGAACACAATCAAAAATCAAAAAGATTAATCCTGCTTCCACTGTCCCTGGCCACTTCTCACAGAAGGCCTAACCCACGGCTTTAAGTAACCAGATAAAAAGAGGTACTTCACTTCGGGGTAGCAACATGTTGTTACAATACCTTCAGATTATGTATGATATCTATCCGCTTGTTCTGGCTGTCCTTAAAATGAACTTGAACTCTGACAGGAAACTCACCCCAGCCTCTTCTGGTCAGGTGAAAAGGAGGCTCTCTAGGGAAAAGCATATATTAACACATTAAGCCACAGTCACACTCTCATTCTACAGAGGAAACGTTTTCTCATACTGGGTAAGCGAGAAATTCACAGCTTCTGACAATCATTTACATTTTCTCTATTGAAACTCAATCGATATGCTGAATTTTGCTGAAATGCTACAACAAAAATTCAACTCAAACCTACGTTAAACTTTCAATTACTGAATACTTAGAGCTAAGAGACTTATAGTATATAATCCAATGTAATTATTTTCACAAGCAGGGAACTTAGGTGATTTGATGGATGTCACGTATTAGAAGCCAGAATCCTTGACTGCTACTTGACAAACACAGGCTGTATGGTATATGTTCCCTACCCAGACACCCATATTTATTCCTCCACTCTGGCAACAACAGAGTAAATCACAAATGCTCATTCTGAAAGTGACAATTTATTTGAAACTATTCGCCAACAGGACTTAAAAGAACATATGTTCACCATATGATCTTCCCCAAACAGTGACTATGATTTTAGTGGATAAAGGAAGAATGTGTGTGAATGCTAATTGGACTAGAGAATTTTCAGTCAAAACATAATTTGTGAAGGGAAGAAAAAGAAAAGTTGATGAAAAAAAGACTAGCAAATTGTTAATGATGTTTGGTATAGGAGGGTTCAAGTTACTCTACTTCTGAATATGTTTGGAATTTTCCATAATAAAAACATTTTAAATTTAACTGAGAGAACGTCATGTACTCAAAAATAATATGGTTTAAGTTAATGGGGGAGAGAGAATGCTTTAAAATGAAAATGTTCATTATGAATCAGTGGCTTGGAATTACTGAAATGAGAGAAGATGCCAAGATGGCAGGGAGGAAGGAACATTCGGCAGGATGTGTTTTTGCAAAAGAGGAGACATGAATTCGTAAAGACACAGTCCAAGAACACAACCTGAGAGGAATCTAACAACAGATCTGAATTATCAAGAACAGAGCCAGAGGCTACCAGGAAGGCTCAAGACAGGAAAAATCCCTGAGTTACGAGAGTAGGCTGGAAAGGAGAAAAAGCAATAGCTATGTTATAAACCAGAAAGAAAAGAGAGCAAAACCAGAGTGCCCTGGATGGGAGAAACCAGCTGAACACTGACTGAGTTAGTAAGAGAAGTAGCCATGATGCTGGTATAGGTTTAGACAGAAATTAAAAGACAGGCTTAGGGTCAAATGAGAAGGTCGACTTGAGACAGCCGTTTGAAAAGGGATGCAGTGGGGCCTAAAGGCATGCTGAACTTTAGAAGAATAATTAAAGTTCTACTGATGACACATTTGGTCATTTAAATTCCAATAAAGTAGATAGTCTAAATTCATTTTGCAATATGCATCAATTATCTTATTTGTACGCTGGATTTCTCTTAGAATGGATATAGTAAATCAGCTGTGTTCCTCAATTTATGTACTATGGCTAAACTCTAATGAATGAACAGGAAGGACTGCTGCCAGAGAAGACAGACAAATAGCATAAAGGCCAGGAAAAAAGAACAATGGCTTTAACAGGAAATTTCTCCCTAACCATATTTTTGGAAGCAAAAAAGGAATCTAAGGCTTACCAATAGACATCACCTATCGAAAAAGAGAAAATTTTTAGAATAATCATCATCATCATCAAGGGAACATACCCTGCCAAACAGAATATGCTATAAAGCAAAAGAATTAAAACAGTATTAATCCTGATATATAAATAAACATTAACAGAGTCTAGCATTTGATCCATATTTATGTGGTACTTTAGTGCGTACTGAATATAAGGAAAAGATGGATCAGCTGATAAACTGATACTGGGACAACTGTCATCCACATGAAGAGGATAAAAAATCCCAATTCCAAGTATTTCACTTTCAGACCATCTATCAGTTCCTATCTTTCCAGCTCCATTCCTAATCCAACTATTCTTTGACCCACTGGAAATGCCACTTATTATCCACACCAATTTTCACTATCTCTCACTGCTCTTTATATAATTTCCTTCTCTCCTTAGCTTAGATTCTACGGTGTATCACTACCACAATAACCTCATTATAAAAGTGAGGAAATCAGTGAACTGAGAAATTAGAGTTTTGGGTGAGTTGTCTACATCCACGTCAAAGTCCTTAAGAATGACATCAAGAGGAAACATCAGGACAATAGGTGCTAAAACAGTTTCTGAAAGAAGGGAGTAACCAGGAAATTAGTAGATGTCTGCAACAAGGAGGATCATACAATGCTTCAAAGGAGCTAAAGGTTTTTAGGCAGAGAAAGGGAAAAGACGGTCTAGAAGCCACAAATATGTGCAAGGAAGACACCCACCCCCGACCCAATGGCACACAGTGTGAGAGAAAAAAACAACTGCCACTTGAAAGCTGTTCTCAGAAGCAGTGTTCTCAGAAGACAGCCATGTTTTATTTAAGAGTCAGGAGTGGAGGGAGTGTTCTGAAGAGAGCTGAGGATATAGGAAATTTCACTGATAATAAACCAAAACCACTTCTACAATACATTCATACAATGAATGTATATCTGATATGTAACATCATATAAAGATGTAAAGAATACACATAAGGGATACGTGGGTGGCACAGGTCATGATCTCACTGGTAGTGATAGAGTCCTGCATTGAGCTCTATGTTCAGTGTGGAGTCTGCTTGAGATCCTCACCCTCTGCCCCTCCCCCGACTCTCACACACACATTCTCTCTTTCTCTCTCTCTCTCTCAAATAAATAAATAAATAAATAAATAAATAAATAAATAAAAAATAGGGGTGCCCAGGTGGCTCAGTTGGTTAAGCATCTGACTCTTGATTTTGGCTCCGTTATGGTCTCAGGGTCTTGGGATCAAGCTCTGCATTGGGTTCCAGGCTCAGCCGGAAATCTGCTTAGGGATTCTCTCTCCCCCTCTCCTTTTGCCCCTCCCCCCTGCTCTCGTACACTCCTGCTCTCTCTCTAAAGTAAAAATAAATAAATCTTTAAAATAAATGAATAAATTTTTTTTAAAAAAGAATACACCTGAGTAAAACAAATTTCAGAATAGTATATATAATCATTCCATCTTTGTGAAATAATAACACCAACAACAACAAACAACAACTATACTAGGTTAATATATGTAGGGAAAATATCACTAGGGTTACTTCTGAGAGGATGAGATCATGGGGAATTTTCAATATTAAATATTTCTGTAATGTTAGAATCCTATGTTTAATTCTGCTATATTCTGATATTCATAAAAAATAGGAACACTTTTATATTTATCTGTATCTATATATAAGTTCAGCTATTTCCAGGGGGAGCAAAATCCACTAATATAATTCTGACAGGAGGAAATACTGCCTTTTCAGGGAGACAATAATCTGCAAGAGGGAACCACAGTTAAAACTCTATTGTGACTAAAACCCAAAGCTAGTAAGTAAATTATTAATAACATAATCATTAAAGGGAATGTTCTCAAGTTAAATCACTCTTCTTCCACTTCAGTATATCTGTACTTCTTAAATCAAATAACTCAACCATGCTTACCTAACTTCCACAAGGTCATTTGGCTTATAGCTGGGATGAAGAAAGAACCAAACTTTCTTGACAAAATGATTAATGCTGGGTTCTCTACGAGACCCTCGGACATATACCATCCACTTGTGGGTTGACTGGTCATTTTCTTCTCTCTTATCAGGAGGTATGTACCTAAAGGAGGAAAAAAGAAAGAAACCTGAATTCTTTTTTTCTTCAAAAGCCTAACAGAACAATTAACTCCTACTTAAAACAAGATTAAAATTACAAGAAAACTGGGAATTCACAAATATGTGAAGATTAAACAACTCACTATTAAACAACCAATGAGTCAAACACAAAATCAAAGAGAAATTAAAAAATATCTTAAGACGAGTGAAAATGAAAAAAAAAAAAAGATAAGTGAAAATAGAAATACAACATACCAAAACTTAAGGAATACAGCAAGAGGTTTTAAGAGGGAAATTTATAGCAATAAATGCCTACATTAAGAAAGATCTTAATCTAACTTTATACCACAAGGAACTAGAAAAAGAACAAACTAAGCCCAAAATTAGTAGAAAAAAGGAAATAACAAAGATGAGAGTGAAAATAAATGAAATAGAGACAAAAAGACAAAAGAAGAAACTAAAGAGCTGTTTTGCTGAAAAGATAAGCAAAATAGACAAATCTTTGCCTCGACTTAACAAGGAAAAAGAGAAAGGACCCAAATAAAAGAATTATAAATAAAGAGGACACATTACAACTAACACCACACAAAAATACAAAGGATCATAGAACTATGAACCATCATAGGGGCACCCGGCTGGCTCAGTCGGTAGAGCATGTACTCCACATCTCAGGGTTGTAAGCTTGAGCCCCACGTTGGGTATAAAGATTACTTAAAAATAAAATCTTAGGGGCGCCTGGGTGGCTCAGAAGGTTAAGAGTCTGCTTTCAGCTCAGGTCATGATCCCAGAGTCCTGGGATTGAGCCCCACATGGGGCTCCCTGCTCAGTGGTAAGCCTGTTTCTCCCTCTCCTTCTGCTGCTCCCCCTGTTTGTGCTCTCTTGGTCTCTCTGTCAAATAAATAAATAAAATCTTAAAAAAAAAAAAAGCTCTCTCAAAAAGAAATAATAAATAAAATCTTAAAAATAAATAAGTAAAATGCTTAAGAAAAAAACTATGAATAATTATATGCCAACAAAGTGAACAACCTAGAAGAAATGGATAAATTCCTAGAAACATACATGCTACCAAGACTGCATCATGAAGAAATAGAAAATGTGAACAGAACTATTACTAATAAGGAGACTGAATCAGTAATCAAAGACCTCTCAACAAAGAAAATTCCAGGATCAGATGGCGTAAAGGGTGATTTCTACTAAATATCTGAAGAATTGATACAAATCTTTCTCAAACTCGTCCAAAAAAATAGGAGGGAACACTTATAATAGATGTAAAAATCCCCAACAAAATATTAGCAAGCAGAATTCAACAGTACATTAAAAGGATCATATACAATGATCAAGCAGTAGTTATTCCAGGTATGCAAGGATGGTTCAACATCTGCAAAACAATCAGTGTGATCACATAAATAAAATGAAAGATAAAAATTGTATGATCATCTCAACAGATGCAGAAAAAAACACTTGACAAAATTCAACATCTATTCTTGATAACTCTCAACAAACTGGGTATAGAGGGGGTATACCTCAAAATAATAAAGGCCATATATGACAAGCCCACAGCTAACATCATAATGGTGAAAAACTGAAAGCTTTTCCTCTAAGATCAAGACCAAGACAAGGATACTCATCTCTCCACTTTTATTCAACATAGTACTGGAAATTCTAGCCATAGAAATTAGGCAAGAAAAAGAAATGAACGGTATCCAAATTGCAAACAAGAAAATCCTAAAGATTCCACCCCAAAACAGTTAAAATTAATAAACAGGAATGCTTGGGTGGCTCAGCTGGTTAAGTGCCTGACTCAATTTCATCTCAGGTCATGATCTCAGGGTCCTGAAATCAAGCTCCATGTCGGGCTCCACATTCAGCATGGAGTCTGCTTGTCCCTTTCCATCTCCCTCTGCCCTTTCCCCCCAACTCTCTCTCTAATAAATAAATAAAATCTTTAAAAAATAAATGAAAATAAAACTAATAAATTCCGTAAAAGTGCAGGATATAAAGTCAACATAAAAAATTAACTGTGTTTCTAAAACTAACAGCTATCAGAAAGAAAATTAAGAAAATAATCCCATTTATAATTGCATCAAAAACAATAAAATACTTAGCAATAAACTTAACCAAGGAAGTGGAAGGCCTACACACTGAAAACTATAAGATACTGATGAAAGAAACTGAAGAAGACACAAATAAATATTCCATGCTCATGGACTGGAAGAATTAATATTGTTAAAATGTCCATACTACCCAAAGCAATCTATAAGATTCAGTGCAATCCCTTTCAAAATCCTAACAGCATTTTTCACAGAAAAAGAAACCCTAAAATCTGCATGGAATCATAAATGACCCCCATATAACCTCTTTTTTGAGGGAAAAAAAAAAACATAGGAGGCATCATACTTCCTGATTTCAAACTATATTACAAAGCTACAGTAATAAAACAGTATGGTATTGGCATAAAAACAGACACAAATATCAACAGAACAGAAGAGAGCACAGAAATAAACCCATACATATATGATCAATTAATTTATGACAAAGCAGCTAAGATATACAATAGGGAAAGGACGGTCTCTTCAATAAAGGGTTTGGGAAAACTGAACAGCCACGTGCAAAAGAATGAAAATAGACCTCTACCTACACACATACAAAAATAAACTCAAAACACATGAATGACTTAAAATTTAAGACCTGAAACCATAAAACTCCTAGAAGAAAACATAGAGGTAAGCTCCATGACACCGGTCTGGGAAATGACTTTTTGGATTTCACACCAAAAGCAAAGGCAACAAAAGCAAAAATAAACAAGTGAGTTTACATCAAACCAAAAAGTACACAGGAAAGGACACCACCAACAAAAGGAAAAGGCAACCTAAGGAATAAGAAAAAATATTTACAAATCACGTATCAGATAAAAGGTTACTATTCAAAATATATAAAGAATTCACACAAAGTTCAATAGCCAAAACAAAAAACAAGCAAAAAAAAAAATCCGATTTAAAGACAGGCAGAGGAACTAAATATACATTTTTCCAAACAAAACATACAAATGGTCAACAGGTTCATGAAAAGGTGGTCAACATTACTAATAATGAGAAAAAATGCAAATCAAAACCACAATGAGGTATCACCTTACACCTGTGAGAATGGCTATCATCAAAAATATGAGATAACGAGTGGTGGCAAGAACATGGAGAAAAGGAACCCCTGGTGCACTACTGGTAGGAGCATAAATTGGTGCAACTATTACAGAAAACAAGAGGTTCCTCAAAAAATTAAAAACAGAATCACCCCACTGCTGTGTATATAGGCAAAGACAATGAAAATGGGTTATCAAAGTGCTATCTGCACTCCCATGTTCACAGCAGCATTATAATAGCCAAGATATGGAAACGTAAATGTCCATTAACAGATAAATGAATAAAGACATGAATGGATAAAGATGTACATACATACATATCTAGCTGACCCTCGCACAACATGGTTTTGAACTGTGCAGGTCCACTTTTGTGTAATTTTTTTTTCTTTTTTAAAGTAAGCTCTACACCCAATGTGGGGCTTGACCCCCCAACCCTGAGATCAAGAGTCACATGTTCTACGGACTGAGCCAGCCAGGAGCCCCCCCCTTATGATTTTCTTAGTAACATTTTCTTTTCTCTAGCTTACTTTATTGTAGGAATACATTATATAATATACATAACATACAAAATATGTGTTGATCAATTGTTAATGTTATTGGTAAGGCTTCAAGTCAACAGTAGGCTATTAGTAGTTAAGTTTTTAGGGAGTCAAAAGTTGTACATGGATTTTTTTGGTAATTTTTTTTATTAGGAGAGAGAATGAGTACACAAGTGAGTGGGAGGTGTGAGTGGGGTGAGGGGCAAAGAGAGAGGGAGAGAGAGAATCTTAAGCAGGCTCCATGCTCAGTGCAGAGCCTGACACGGGGCTCAATCTCACAACCCTGAGATCATGACCTGAGCTGAAATCAAGAGTTGGATGCTGCGGTGCCTGGGTGGCTCAGTCAGTTAAGTATCTGACTCTTGATCTCAGTTCAGGTCATGATCTTGGGGTCCTGGGACTGAGCCCTGCATCAGGTTCCATGCTCAGTGGGGAGTCTGCTTAAGTATTGGCTTTCTCCCTCTCCCATTGCCCCTCCCCCTACCCTCTCTCTCAAATACATACATCTTAAAAAAAAAAAAAAAGAGTTGGATGCTTAACCAACTGAGCCACCCAGGTGCCTTCACACATGGATTTTTAACTGTGCAGGAGGTTGGTGGCCCTAACCCTCACATTGCTCAAGATTGCTCAAAGGTCAACTGAGTGTGTGTGTGCGTGGTGTGTGTGTGTGTGTAATGGAATATTCTTCAGCCATAAGAAGGAAATTCTGACATTGGTGAGAATATAGATGAATGTGGAGGGCTTCATGCTAAGTGAAATAAGCCAGAGAAAGACAAATACCACATGGTATCAGTTACATATGAAATATTTTTAAAAAGTCAAACTCATAGAAACCGAGCAGAAAGACAGTTTCCAGAGGCTAGAGGTAGGGGAAATAGAGAGGTTGGTAAAAGGGTATAAATCTTCAGCTTTGAGATGAATAACGTCTGAGGATCTAATGTATAACATGGTGACTACAGTAGATAACACTGTACAATTTGCTGAGACAACAAAACTTCTCTCACACACACACATGATAAATAGGTGACAGGGCACCTGGCTGGCTCAACTGATGGAACTTGAGACTCCTGATCTCAGGACTGTGAGTTCAAGCCCCACACTGGGTGTAGGGATTACTTAAAAATAAAATCTTAAAAAAAGTGAGGTGATAAGGGATGTGTTCTTAATTAACTTGATGGCAGGAATCCCTTCAAAATGTATACATGCATCAAATCATAATATACACTTTAAATCTTTTAATTTTGTCAATTATATGTCAAGGCTGAAAAAGGTTTTTATTGAAGTATAGTTGACACAATGTTACATTAGTTTCAGATGTACAATAGTGATTCAACAATACATTATGCTATGCTCATATCTGTTCCCAAACAACGCTATTACAATACCACTGACTAGAATATTCCCTTTCATCCCCATGACTTATTCATTCCATAACTGGAAGCTTATACCCCACTCCCCTAAAAAATATTTTTACTTAAAAAATTTAATCTCATCAAGATTTAACAGCTCTATCACTTAACCAAGCAAAGTGAGTGAGTCTTTGCAGTTAATCCTTTCCTTTTAAACTTTTTTTTTAAAGATTTTATTTATTTATTGGACAGAGAGAGACAGAGTTAGAGAGGGAACACCAGCAGGCAAAGTGCGAGAGGGAGAAGCAGGCTTCCTAATGAGCAGGGAGCCCGATGAGGGGCTCGATCCCAGGACCCTGGGATCATGACCTGAGCCAAAAGCAGATGCTTAACGACTGAGCCACCCAGGCACCCCCAGGAACATTCCCTTAAAGTTTGTTTTATTTTCTGATTACCACCATGCAATTAAAAAAAAAAATCAACCTTGCTTTTCCAAGGCCATACATGAGATCGAAATAAATTGGCATATTACTGGGTTAGGGACACTCTAGACTTTGGGCTGATTTCATTCAGGTTTCAGGGTGCTACAACTCTGAACTCGTCTGGTTCCAACCCACTGCTGACAGGAAGGTTACAACTGGTCTCTTACCCTTTAAAAGCAAACAAAACTATTCCCTTCAGTCCTGACCATGGTAAAAATAGCATCTTTAGCTCTCCCTTTATTTCATGAGGTCTCCTTATTACATTCTGCTGAAAAATACGGTCATGGCCTTCTTTATGTTTATCTATACCTATTGTTACCCTTAATAATGCAGTGAGCCGGGGCGCAGCCGGGGCGCCTGGGTAGCGCAGTCGTTAAGCGTCTGCCTTCGGCTCAGGGCGTGATCCCGGTGTTCCGGGATCAAGTCCCACATCGGGCTTCTCTGCTGGGAGCTTGCTTCTTCCTCTCCCACTCCCCTGCTATGTTCCCTCTCTCGCTGGCTGTCTCTCTGTCACATAAATAAATAAAATCTTTAAAAAAAAAATAATGCAGTGGGCCAAGTTATATTGATTTCTAATGTTAACCCAAACTTGCATGTCTTGGTCATGAAGTATATCATCATTTCTGTATTTAATGAATTCAGTTTCCTAATGATTTTGTTCAGTATTTCTGCACCTATATTCACAATTGTGAATGTCCTACAATTTTCCTTTTCTTACAAACTGCCTGGCTTTATTTAAAAACTTAGGCTACCCTCATAACATAAACTGAGAAGTGTTGTCTCTTTTTCCCCAGAAGATTTTGGGGGTTTTGGTTACTTTTTTTTTTAAAGTAATCTCTACACCCAACGTGGGGCTCAAACTCACAACCCCCAGATCAAGAATCTCTACCAACTGAGCCATCCAGGCGCCCCTCCCCAGAAGATTTTGTATACAACTGAAATTATGTGCTCACTCAGCCTTTAAAGCAAACTAAGCCTAGTAGTTTGGTTTGGTTTTGTGATGGCAATGTTTTAAAAATCAGTAATTACACTTACTTAGTAGTTCTAAGACTATTCAAGGTTTTTCCTTAGTCCTAAGTTGTATTTTTCTAGGAACTCTCCATTTCACCTAAATTTTCAAATGTACTGGCATAAAGATGTTATTTTTTATCTCTTTAATAATACACATCTGTAGCTACGTCTTTTTTCATTTTTAATATTTTTGTCTTCTTTCTCCTTCATTTCACCAGGTTTGTGTATACTTTCTTCCCCTAATTCCTTTGCTTCCCCCACTGAATTATTTTGTCTAATTGAGATGTTTAGTTCACTAATTTTAAGCTTTTCTTCTACTGTAGACATTTCCTTTTAAATATCCCTGTTGTGTTACCTTCCAAATTTTGATTTTATTATTTAGTTTTGGATATTTTAATGTGATTTTTCGTTGACTTACACATTGTTTAGAAGTAGTTTGAATTTCTAGACATAAAGAAGTTTTCTAGGGGCTCCTGGGTGGCTCAGTCAGTTGAGTGCCTAACTTTGGCTTGGGTCACGATCTCAGGGTCCTGGGATCGAGCCCCACAATTGTCTGCTTCTCCCTCTCCCCGACCCCCAACTTGTGCACTCTCTCTCTCAAATAAATAAATAAAATCTTTAAAAAAGAAAAAGTTTTCTAGTTTTCCCACTGTAATTATTAACTTTACTGTAACAGTAGTCAAAAAAGTAGTCTGGTTGGGGGGGCCTGGGTGGCACCATCGGTTGAGTATCCAACTCGTGGTTTTGGGTTATGGTCTCAAGGTCGTGAGACAGAGCCCCACATCAGCCTCTGTGCTCAGAGCAAAATCTGCATGATTCTCTCTCCTTCTCCCCCTCCCCCACATACTCAAGTATACTCTGTCAAATAAATAAATAAATCTTCAAAAAAACAAAAAAACAAAAAAAGCAAAAACAAAACATAGTCTGGGAATGCCTGGCTGGCTCAGTAACTGGAGTGTGTGACTCCTGATTTCGGGGTTGTGGGTTCAAGTTCCAAGTTGGGTGTAGAGATTGCTTAACAATATTTTTAAAAAAGTAGTCTGTATGATAGAAGTCCTTTGATATTTGTTGAAGCTTGCTTTATGGCTTATTGTGTAGTCCATTTTCATAAATGTTCCTTCAGTGCTTAAAAATGTTTAACTAAGGGTGCCTGAGGGGGCTCAGGCAGTTAAGCATCCCACTTGATTTCAGCTCAGGTCATGATCTCTGGGTCATGGGATCAAGTCGGGCGTTGGGCGTGCTTCTGCTTCTTCCCACCCCCCCCCCCCCC